>NW_027468848.1:7756181-7758681 GCF_046254945.1 Alosa pseudoharengus
CGCGTGTTTGTGTGTGTGTTTGTGTGTGTGTTTGTGTGTGTGTCTGTGCGTGTGTGTGTGTATGGGTCTGTGTGTGTGTATGGGTCTGTGTGTGTGTATGGGTCTCTGTGTGTGTGTGTGTGTGTGTGTGTGTGTGTGTGTGTGTGTGTGTGTGTGTGTGTGTGTGTGTGTACCTGAAACCACGCTGAGCCCTGGTGTGCTGGGTCGTGAGCTGACCTCTCGGACCTCGGTGTCGTCAGAAGTGCTGCCCACCCCTGAGCAGCTCTCTAGTTCCTGCAGACGCTCCTCCTGCTTCAGGTCTGCTGCTTCTACACAAACACACACACACACACACACATACACACCACCACAACACACACATGCATACACACACACAAGCGCAAACAACATTAGTACATTGTGCCCCACAGTCTGATCAGTTACCATAACAGGTAGTTACCATAGTTACCATAACCAGTGCATTCAAAATAGACCCGCTGCTTCCATACACACACACACACACACACACACACACACACACACACCCTTAATACATTGTGCCTCACATTCAGGTCAGAAGTCAATACATAGAGTAGGTGCTGGAAGACAAAAGTGCCAACAACCGCTTTAAAAGCTCGTTAAATCCATATATAATAGTGCCACAGCACGAGTATTGTTTTATACATCTCTGGGCTCACTGCATCTCCCACATACGACCTTGGCATAGGGAGCATACGACCTTGGCATAAGGAGCATACGACCTTGGCATAGGGAGCATACGACCTTGGCGTAGGGAGCTTATGACCTTGGCATAGGGAGCATACGACCTTGGCATAAGGAGCTTATGACTTTGGCATAGGGAGCATACGACCTTGGCATAGGGAGCATACGACCTTGGCATAAGGAGCTAAGTGCACAGTTTATTTCCCGATGGCCTGGTGCTGATCACACATTCAGTGCAGGTACAAGAGCACTTCCAGTGCTCTCTCTCTCTCTCTCCCCCTTCTCACACACACACACCTCTCTCTCTCACACACACACCACTCTCTCTTAGGGCCGAAACACACCAAGCCGATTATCGGCCGTCGGTCAGTCGGGCGAGGTCGGGGTCCGGGGACTCGAGTCGGTTTGGTGTGTCCCGTGCTGTCGTCAGTCGGAGGAGCCGTCGGTGTTCATTTTGGCCGATTTGACATGTCGAATCGGCCAATGGCAGTCGGCCTCAATGACCAATCTGATTGGTGGAGTGAGAGCCCTTGACTACACAGTATCTCAGATTAGTATGACCATCAGCCCTACATTCAGCAATGCAAGTTATGAACCCATTTTGATAAACTATCCTAACATATTTTTGCCAGAGCTAGTAGACTACCACACTGAACATATGTATGCTATTTCAGGTTAGTTTGCAACAACATACAAGTTTAACCAAAGTCCTTAGTTGCTACCTAGCTAGCGATAGTCACTAGCAGTTCCCATTCACTTTCCGTTTACTGTGCTAAAGTTAGCTAGCTCAGTCTAGTAACAGGCAAAAATAAATGATTTATTCTGTGTCCGAAAGAGTGTTTTATTTGAATCACACACAAGCAATTACGATAAAATAGTACACAATATATATTTATATTTTCTTATTGCTTAATCAGAGAAGTCTGAAACTACATGTAGTGCCAATTCATTCCATTGGCTTAACATTTGATTAATCTTGGTAACTAGACAATCTTTTTGGCTCTGAATCTTTTAGCGCCGCCTGCTGTTATGGAAACGTATTACATCTCGCGCACGCTCAGAACGTACGCTCGGCGTTGCTTCAGTGTGTTCCAAGGCACTTTTTTGACCAACTCAGGGAGACGGGAGCCGACTGATCAGTCTGACTACTTTTCTGCCGACGGCCGGTGTGTCCCGGCCCTTACACACACACCAGTCTCTCTCTCTCTCTCTCTCTCTCTCTCTCTCTCTCTCTCACACACACCTCAACACCAGTGGCTTTCCATTAGGCAGCAAATTAAAACTGGCGGGTTGTTTGTCAATGTGACAAATTTACACCAACACGACGCAGCCACTATAAAGAACACAATCTGGGTAATGGACCCACTTTCATAAGGGCCTGGCAGCTACAAACACAACAACAATGAAAGCAATGCAATTAGAGAGAGGAGAGGAGAGGAGAGGAGAGGAGAGGAAAGGAGAGGAGAGGAGAGGAGAGGAGAGGAGAGGAGAGGAGGAGACCACACAGAGAAGAACAGATGAGAGGAGAGGAGAGAGACCACACACACACACACACAATGAACACTCATGTCAGACACAGATTAACATTAGAAAGATGCAGAGCAGTGATTCCACTTCATATATATCCTGAGCAAACTGTACAGGCATGGTCATCATCATGAGTCCCTGTTAACAGCCCAGGCGAGGACAGGCATGTTCTTAGCCCCTGCACTACTACGGGCCAGAGCCTTGGTGTCCAGGGGTGCACATATCTGATACCAATTATAAAATCAAATAAACAGCATTATCATCTGTTCTC
>NW_027468848.1:7763681-7786181 GCF_046254945.1 Alosa pseudoharengus
GTCCATGTTGGGGTCGAAGTCGCTGCCCAGCACATCTGTGCTCCATGTCTCGCTGACTGTCTCGGAGATGTCCCTGTCGTCCGTCAGACCCATCATGTCCCGGATCTCAAACTTACGCAGCTTATCGTCCAGGTTATCCTGAGTGGTGGCTGAGGGAGAGACAAAGACATTCAACACACACATGTAAACTCTCTCACACACACACACACACACACACACACACACACACGTAAATACTCTCTCGCTCACACACACACACACACACAATTTCTTACATACTTATGTCCACACACTTTCATACACTCATACAAACACCCAGACACACACACACACACACATGCACACACACTCACCCTCCTCGTGCTCCAAACACCCAGACACACACACACACTCACCCTGCTCGTGTTCCAGTAGTTGTAGGGCCTCGACGCCGTTACTGCCAGACGGTCCGGCCCCCAGTTCAGAGACGGACTCTCCCTCCAGGTCCAGAGAAGATACCGAATTAGAGCGATTAGATGGACCTGCACACACACACACACACACACACACACTCAGCACTTCAATATGCATTAAAAACATGCCAGTCCATCCACCACACATACTAAACAGCTGTGATGTACACAGGGGTCTGTTACTTTAAAGGAAGTAAGGAAAACTTACTAAAAACTACATTCACCACATGGGACACCAGCCTAACAATAGAGCTCATGACACACACACAAATGTGAGTAGGCCTGTCACGATAAAGTATTGCAACTATAAGGCCTCTCTCCACCTACAACTGCAGTGTTCTGTTCCCAGCCCAAACAATGTGGCTGGGTGGCACTGCAGACTTACCCTGTTCCCAGCCCAAACACTGTGGCTGGGTGGCACTGCTGACTGCCATATCCAGCAGCAGGGCTTTACTGTGGAGATGCACTAATATGGACCACTGTACAACTGTGCAAGCCAGGCCTTTAGGTTAGGTTAGATGTTTCTACATTGAGGCATCTTTTCCACACACACACACACACACACACACACACACACACACACACACACACACACACACACACACACACACACACACACACACACACACACACACACACACACACACACACACACACACACACACACGCGCGCAACCAGTGGGGAAACTCTTCTGCTGTCTGCCAACCCCATTCTTGCTGAGGACTGCTTACTGCTTGTGTCCTATCCAAGTTTGTGTGTGTGTGTGTGTGTGTAAATGTGTGTGTATGTAAATGTGTGTGTGTGTGTGTGCGCGTGTGTGTGTGTGTGTGTGCGTGTGCGTGTGCGTGTGCGTGTGCGTGTGTGTGTGTGTGTGCGTGTGCGTGTGCGTGTGCGTGTGCGTGTGTGTGTGTGTGTGTGTGTGTGTGTGTGTGTGTGCGTAGGCCTGTCGCGATATTCAATAAATCAATTAATCGCATGATAATTAAAATTAGCTCGATAATTTTTCTGGCCGCGATAAATGCCATTTGCTTGTTTGTTTTCCTCGTCTCTCTCTCTCCCTCTCTCGGGTCCTTAGAGTAACGATGAGTGAACCCTCATGTCAGTCACTTGTCAGTCGCATGGTGTGTGGGGAGGCGGGACTACTGGCGTATCCTACCACAGAGTGCAGCTAAAAAGCCGCGTGAGAAGTATACCGGTAGGCACTAGGCAGAGAGAAAGCTAGTTGCGAGTTCGATTAGGCTACGCCTAATAAAGACAAAAAAGATGGAATTGTTTCTAAGCCAAACGCGACAGCTGCAGTGTGGGAGCATTTCGGATTTAAACCGAATGCCCGTGGTTAACCACTGAACGCGTGCGAGTCGGTGTGTCGCATTTGTTGGAAAACAGTCGCAATTAAAAGCGGCAACACAACAAACATGCATATGCATCTAAAACACAATCATCCGCTGCAGTTTTCCCAGTTGGGGAAAAAAAAAACACAACAAGTGGGCCGTCTTCCTCTTCCCGAGGAAAATTCTCAGAACGACAATATTATCGCTTATCGCAATAATTTCTGAGACAATTTATCGTCCAGCAAAATTTGTTATCGTGACAGGCCTATGTGTGCGTGTGTGTGTGTGTGTGTGTGTACCCTCCGAGATGCCCTCCAGGTTGTCGCTGCAGAGGGAGAAGCGGAGTGTTTTATCAGGTTTGCCGTGGAGCTTCGCCTCGTCTGCTGGAGCGTCCCCTGCTGCACTGTCAGACATCTGCAGGGAGAGGACCTGAGAACACACACACACACACACACACACACACACACACACACACACACGGAAATGTTAACCCACACACATCAACAGTTTTAAGAAAAAAAGAAGGAAAAACTAGAGATGCCTCCCAGCACCACGGTGCCAGCCAATCGCAGCTAACCTCGTTCTCTGACATCATGCCGGGGATGGTCTGGGGGGTGGTGCCCAGCGAGATGACGAGCACCTCCTCGGGCGCCACCTCCTGCAGGGACTCCTGGGAGCTGGCCTCTGGCTCCCCCTCCTGGGCGATGTTGGTACGGCTGCGGCTGCGAGAGCCTGCTGGGGGGAGAGGATGCAGGGTTACCGTGGTTACTGCTGAGGCTGCAGGAGATGGCTGCAGCAGTTTAGTGAACATGGTCACACACACACACACACAGAATATGAAGCACTAGGAAGCAGTGTTAAAACTCAACACACAGTTTGGACGATGGGAGGCCAAAAAGCGCACACACTACAATTGGCACACACACACACACACACACACACACACACACACACACACACACACACACACACACACACACACACACACACACACACACACACACACACACACACACACACACACACACACACACACACACACACACACACACACACACAACAAGCAAAGTCTACAGAACACAGAGCAGGCAGGCAGACAGACAGACGGGAACACAAACTAGCGAGGACAGCCACTAGTATAATGATGAAGAGGTGTGTGTGTGTGTGTGTGTGTGTTACCCACCAAATGGGGTGACTAGGGGTATATGTGCAGAGAGGGCGGTGCTGGAGGCTTCCCAGCAGGTGATGGCAGCCAGCTGCTGTCCTGAAGGCCGCGCACACACAGCCAGAGAGAGGAGAGAGGGATGAAGAGAGAGGAGAGAGGGATGAAGAAGAGAGAGGGAGGAAGAGAGGAGAGAGGGATGAAGAGGAGAGAGGGATGGAGGAAGAGAGAGAGGGATCGAGTATGAGAGAGAGAGGGGGATAAAGAGAGAGAGAGAAGGAGAGAGAGAGACAGGACCAGAGGAAGAGAAGAGAAAACCAAAGGAAGAAAGAAAAAAGAGAGAATGAAGGAGACAGAAAAAGGAGGAAAGAGGGTGCAGAGAAAGGACGGAGAGAAGAAGAGCGGCAGATGAAAGAAGAAAAAAAGAGCAGGTCAAGAAACAGTCCCTGATGCTGATGCTGCCAATGCTGCTGCTGTGCAACAGTAACCAGCGGGAACGAGATCATCATTTAAGATGCCAATAGTCATGGTAACCAGGGGAAGAAGTGAGTGAGGAGGACGAAAAGGCTTTCATGGCTGACCTTTGACCCAAGCTAAACACACACTGATCATTATTTCCCAGGGGCATGCAGTTAGTTAACACAACACACAACACGCAACACCCAACACACCACAACACAACACAACACAACACAACACACACATCCTGGCCATCATGCAGCTCTTCCACTAGCTGTCCAGTCTGATCACTTCACAGATACACTATTAATCAGATTTAAAGGCTCTCTTTCCTGGCCGTAACTATTAATCAGATTTAAAGGCTCTGTCTCTCTCTTGGCCGTGACCATTGAGAGGAGTACAACTGCAGCAAGCACGTGCCCCCATATTGTGTCTGATTGTATTTTCAATGCAAATTGCCAGACGGGTACGCTGCGAATTGAAGGCCATTATTCCATTTGAATAGAAAGTTCCAGAAAGCCCGTCCTGATGACAGGAAGGCTCCCAGAGGAGTGTTTGGAAGGTCACCGCAAGTGAATGAGTCTCATTTAAGCCTGTTTTTCTAGCTGTGACTCAGACACTTCACTAAATGCAGCTGGATAATTGCAACAGCAGCAGGTTCATTTATACTTGCTATAATTGGTTGTCATTGTTGTAATAGTGGCTCTTAACTATTGCTGTAATTGGCCTTAAATCAAACAGAGAGCCTTATTATCCCCCCCCCTCCCCCTTCTCAGAGCCCACAGCTAAACTCGCTCCATCCATCAGGGCGATGCTTAGATGGCTTTTAAAGAAAACAATACGTTCAATTAAAAGACCAAAAGTCCTAAACTTTCACTCCTTAAAAGTTTCAGCGTTTTTCATTTAAAACACATTACTTATGCCGTTAAAGTTCTGCTGTTCCGAACCACATTGATGCAGTCAGAATGCAGTAGTCCTGTCCTCTTTACAAATACGTGTGTGTGTGTGAGTGTGAGTGTGAGTGTGAGTGTGAGTGTGAGTGTGAGTGTGAGTGTGAGTGTGAGTGTGAGTGTGAGAGAGAGAGAGAGAGAGAGAGAGAGAGTGAGAGAGAGAGAGAGAGTGAGAGAGAGTAAGTGAGTGTGTGTTTGTTTGGGGGGGGGGGGGGGGCGGGTCCTGGGCCCATGAACCATCGTAAGGGCCATCACTCTGCTCATGGGTAGAAAATTAGCCATCTTCCAGACCATAAATGTGCTCACAGTTTTGCCCCCAAGAGGTGACCAGTCAGGGAGAACATGTGGGCAAAAAGGTGGCAAGTCAGGGAGAACATGTGGGCAAAAAGGTGGCAAGTCAGGGAGAACATGTGGGCAAAGATGGCTTTCTCTGGATATCTACATGCCCAGAGAAGCTCTCTGGGAGAGGAGGAGTAATACCTATTGGCAGAGGGGTATACTAGACAGGGTTGGGGTATTTGTGTGAGATGGGTACCTATGGGAAGAATTGAAAGATATGTACCTATGAGAGTTGGTATCTGTGTGAGGAGATGGGTACCTATGTATCTGTGTGGGCAGAGGAGGGTATCTATAAGAGGAGATGGGTACCTATGGGCAGAGGAGGGTATCTATAAGAGGAGATGGGTGCCTATGGGCAGAGGAGGCTATCTATAAGAGGAGATGGTACCTATGGGCAGAGGAGGTTATCTATAAGAGGAGATGGGTACCTATGGGCAGAGGAGGTTATCTATAAGAGGAGATGGGTACCTATGTATCTGTGTGGGCAGAGGAGGGTATCTATAAGAGGAGATGGGTACCTATGGGCAGAGGAGGGTATCTATAAGAGGAGATGGGTGCCTATGGGCAGAGGAGGGTATCTATAAGAGGAGATGGTACCTATGGGCAGAGGAGGTTATCTATAAGAGGAGATGGGTACCTATGGGCAGAGGAGGTTATCTATAAGAGTAGATGGGTACCTATGTATCTGTGTGGGCAGAGGAGGGTCTCTATAAGAGGAGATGGGTACCTATGGGCAGAGGAGGGTATCTATAAGAGGAGATGGGTGTCTATTGGCAGAGGAGGGTATCTATAAGAGGAGATGGTACCTATTGGCAGAGGAGGGTATCTATAAGAGGAGATGGGTACCTATGTATCTGTGTGGGCAGAGGAGGGTATCTATAAGAGGAGATGGTACCTATTGGCAGAGGAGGGTATCTATAAGAGGAGATGGTACCTATTGGCAGAGGAGGGTATCTATAAGAGGAGATGGGTACCTATGTATCTGTGTGGGCAGAGGAGGGTATCTATAAGAGGAGATGGGTACCTATGGGCAGAGGAGGGTATCTATAAGAGGAGATGGGTACCTATGGGCAGAGGAGGGTATCTATAAGAGGAGATGGGTACCTATGGGCAGAGGAGGGTATCTATAAGAGGAGATGGGTACCTATGGGCAGGCGATTCTTCTTGTTGGCGGGGGTGGTGGCGGGTGAGAGCTGGGGCGTGTTGGAGGGCGTGAGCTCCAGGCTGTTGCTCTTCACCGCACGGGATTGTGGGACGTTGGCCAACAGGGTCTCCAGGGCCAGGTGGTCTTCCTCTCGGAGCTGATCGCCAGCCGTCACATTCCGCACAAAGTCCACCTGGAGCAGAACACACAGGCCAGGAGATAAGACATCAGAACACCAACACCTGTGTAGGTAGCACAAGGCACCACATCTTCATACTTCACCTGAGTAAGTGAACAGTGTTCCAGGTGGTTCTACAGAATGGAGTTTGAGTAAGTCAACAGTGTTCCAGGTGGTTCTACAGAATGGAGTTTGAGTAAGTGAACAGTGTTCCAGGTGGTTCTACAGAATGGAGTTTGAGTAAGTGAACAGTGTTCCAGGTGGTTCTACAGAATGGAGTTTGAGTAAGTGAACAGTGTTCCAGGTGGTTCTACAGAATGGAGTTTGAGTAAGTGAACAGTGTTCCAGGTGGTTCTACAGAATGGAGTTTGAGTAAGTGAACAGTGTTCCAGGTGGTTCTACAGAATGGAGTTTGAGTAAGTCAACAGTGTTCCAGGTGGTTCTACAGAATGGAGTTTGAGTAAGTGAACAGTGTTCCAGGTGGTTCTACAGAATGGAGTTTGAGTAAGTCAACAGTGTTCCAGGTGGTTCTACAGAATGGAGTTTGAGTAAGTGAACAGTGTTCCAGGTGGTTCTACAGAATGGAGTTTGAGTAAGTCAACAGTGTTCCAGGTGGTTCTACAGAATGGAGTTTGAGTAAGTGAACAGTGTTCCAGGTGGTTCTACAGAATGGAGTTTGAGTAAGTCAACAGTGTTCCAGGTGGTTCTACAGAATGGAGTTTGAGTAAGTCAACAGTGTTCCAGGTGGTTCTACAGAATGGAGTTTGAGTAAGTCAACAGTGTTCCAGTGACTGCACCTCAGATTCACTTCCTTCTGCAGTTGGGCGCTCATCATGAAGTGAGCTCAGAGAGAAGTCAGTAGCCATGTTTACATGCACATTTCTATTCCGATTAGAAACGGAATAACGGATATACAAATTGTCATATACTGTAGACTAGGGGTATGAATCTCTTATGTAAAAGACGATACGATTCACATCTAGATACATGGGCACGATTCGATACAAGAAAAGATACATGTTCATAGAAAACGATTCAGTACGATTCGATGCGATGCGATTCGATGCAGTTTGTCAATTAGGCAAAAAAATGTGTGAATATGATTATCTAAACTGAGGTTTGTATCATATACTGTATTGAAATGAAAAAAGAATAGTCTACATTTCAGTCAAACACAGCAGCAAAATACAACATAAAAATAAATTTTTATAGACTTTATAGATTTTATAGAGTTATATCTGATTGTTTTCAAGGAGCTGTAGCCTATTGTTGAGGTAAGACAATACTGAAATAAAATAAAACAGTGCTTACGACAATCTTGGCCTTTTCTCAGATAGCCTACAAGAACAAAATAGGCCTAGCCTACATATCAATGAACTGGGCCTATTTTGTTCCAAGTCTGAGTGAAAATGAAGAAAATAATAATAATTTGTGCATCGTTTTAGCAGCAAGGGCCAAATTATTCTTTAACATTAAGGAAATCCCTTCATCAAACGTAAGGCTACTCTACAGACTATCGTTGCCGTTTAGGAATGCTATAGTAAGTGTTTAGTTTCGCGCTGGATTTTGAAAAACAAAAGAGTAAAAACTGTCAAAGAAACGACCGAGTGAGAGTTGTCACGTGCTTAAGTTGCAGTAGATGTATGGGTAATGAAGTCCTTTGACAACTTTGAGCAGTGAGTGTAGCCCAAAACGAGCTTCATTACCCACAAATCCGTGCCATGTGTAGTTTCAAAACAGGAAGTGGGATGAACGCGCTGCTTGCAGCGTAAATTAGAGTCTGAGCGAGCAGAAAAGGTTGTGAACCGATTCGTAACAAGTAAATCGATATAACGACCGGTTCATTTCAGTTTTATTCCGATACGGGGCTTAACATATCGATGTAGCCGTATCTTACACGTTAAAAACGGATACCGATACGTATCGGTTAATCTTTACACCCCTACTGTAGACCCTTTTAACAATAAAAACAAAAACAATGCTTGAACGTTCTATTTGGTTCCCAATCGACTTCCTCTGCTAAGATAACATATGGAATGTTAAAACTAGGGCTGTCAATCGATTAAAAAAAATAATCTAATTAATTACATGTTCTGTGATTAATTAATCTAATCACATATATATAGTATATAGGTTTTGAGCTTTTTTGCCTTTATTTAGACAGGACAGTGGAGTGAGACAGGAATCAAGTGGGAGAGAGAGACGGGGTGGGATCGGGAAATGACCGCAGGTCGGATTCGAACCCGGGTTACCGGTGGACACTCGGACCCACACATGGTATGGGCGCTGCAGCCTGCTGCGCCACAGCGCCCCCCAAACACATATATCATTTTTGCTGAGAAAGTATTTTAAATATTTAAATTCAAATGAATCATTGAATAATCAGCATTAGTGACATTAAAGTTCAAAAACTCTTTTATTATTATTTTCACTGTTCAAATAATGGCCATAATAATCTATGATATTACCTAATATGCTGAGGAAATAAATTCAAAAGTGCTTTGGGAAGAAGTTTTTTTCACATACAAGGCATTTCAGGCCACAGATATAACCTAGGGCAGGGGTCCCCAACCTTTTATGTGCCATCGACCGGTTTGATTCCCATTTTTTTTTTCACGGACGGGGGGGTGGGTAGTGGGTTGGGGGTTTGGGGGTTCCATGTTCCATATGTGTTGTGCTTGCATTACTTGAAAAGAACTAGCTCCAGTTATGTAGCCTATGAACAGTGAAGGTAACGAACTCTTAAAAATGTGAAAAACGTGAACTTGAATAAGTAGGCTAAAAATTTAACAATAGGCCTATGAACTATGAAAATTTAACAACTTGAAGCTACATCTATCAAGTGTGAACATGCTTAACAAAATATGGGAACAAAACATGGGAACTAAACGTGCATTACGAATATAATCAGTGGGAGCCCTGTGCTTGTTTCCCTGCAACAAGAAGGTTCCATCTGGGGGTGATGGAAGACAGTGACACCCTCAGTGTGTTTGAAATGTCCAGTCGATTGCGCAATTTGGTCTTAGTTGCAGTCATTGCAGAAAACCCGGCCTCGCATAGATACGTGGTGGAAAATGGTAGCAACGTTTTCAGCGCTTTTACGGCTATCTCGGGATATTCTGCTTTGGTTTTGATCCAAAAACCCGCCAGAGAGGTTTCCTCATACACATTCTTAAGACCACCGTCATTTGCAATTTCGATCAACTGCTCTTCCTCCTGCCCTGACAAGTTAGGACTATTCTGGATATTAACAAATGGGTTGCGGACCCAGTCATTGGTTTGCCGTGGATCTTTGGAGGATGGGAAGTAGCCCAACGCTCAAACTTATTTGAAAGTAATCGCGCACCAGCTGCGAGAGAAAGGGCCCTGCCTCAGTCTCTCCCAAAACCCCCACTACTGTTTGGAACACACAAGCGAGTTTCCTCATCACTAAAATGTGCAGCTAACGGTGACTTTTTTTTCTGTAAGAAATCTCTGCAGCGGCTCTCGCAACTCAAACACTCTGGCCAGTGCTAAAGATGCTTGTTTTTTGTTGCTCATTCTAGCAGTTTAGCTAACTTCGTGTGACACTACCGTTCGCCAAGAACAGATCAAGTGAAGTGAGCTGACCTGAGGCTGCGCAGCGCTGAAGGCAATATGTAAAGTGTTGAAGGCGGGACAGACAGACATAAGAAAATAGACCTTGCAAAATGCAAACATGCGTGCAATCAAACAACTGCATATAGGCCTATGCCATGTAAAAACGTGACATTATTGCGAATTAAATTTAGTTTAGTTTGCATGCATTTTTTTAAAAACTCATGTCGTAGGCTACGGCCCGGTTAGGAATGTCCCACGGCCCGGTACCGGGCCGCAGCCCGGTGGTTGGGGACCGCTGACCTAGGGGACACAATGAAAATAAATGAACACTCCTCTCAATGTCACTATTTCTTAACTTTGATGAGCGACTTTAGAGTTGAAAAAGTCCGGTGATATGTAAATTCCTTGCTGCAGACATTGCAGAGGACTTTATTTTAATCAACACTTTATTTTTTTCAACACCATCAGGCTGTTTTTTAAAAGTAAATGTTCCAATCAATGATCTAGGCAGCACATTTTCTTCTCTCTCCTTCATTTTACAGTAATGGTTACTAACTAGAACGGCTCGGGGTCAAAGGTCATACGGAATCGATTAATCTGCGCTATTTTTTTTAATCAGTTATTTTTTTCTCAAATTAATTAATCGAAATCAGTTATTTTGACAGCCCTAGTTAAAACTGAAGCCTTGTGGGGCCAACTATGATGCTGATAATGGAACTCTCTTGAAAGGGTCTATAAACACCTCAATCGGAATAAAAATTCCTGATCTGATAATAATTTTAATCAGAATGAAAGAGGTGGTGTAATCCGTTCCTGTTCCGATCGAACAGCATTTATACGGTCATTCAGATTGACTGCTGTATCTTCTCAAGGAAAAGTAGGCAACAACGGCGATTCCGATCAAAGATTCTAAAGCGCTTGAGAGCACCTGATCGGAATAGAAAGTACCCCATGTAAACAAATAGCACAATATTGTCAATCGGAATAGTTTAATCGGATTGACAAAAAAACTGTCCATATAAACGTGGCCAGTGATCATCATCAGTGGGCTTCCTTCAGGGCTGGCAGCCAGCTAAACAGCTCTGACTAACATTAGCAGAAGAACATGGCATTTCAGAAGAAAACATTCAGCCATCCAAGAGAAATTTCACAACAGTATGTTACCATTCCACTGAATTTCAGCACACTTGATAAATGTGCTGAGTCGGAATATTCCACAGAATTCCGACACGTTTCCTGTTTGTCAGTGTTCCAACCCATCTGTACTGACTGCAGATTAGTTTATGGCGAGTCAGCACGTTGTAAACAGAGACTGCATGTGTTGCATGTCCACATCCAGTCTGACGGGTTTGGGCCTGCCCCTCTACGGGAGCTATGAGAAGGGCGCTGCTGAGCCCTGGGGCTAGATGAGGCAGGTGGGGCTAGATGAGGCAGGTGGGGCTAGATGAGGCAGGTGGGGCTAGATGAGGCAGGTGGGACTAGATGAGGCAGGTGGGACACAGGGGTGGCTACGCTCAGGTACGGAAGACACACCTGCACAGGCACCTTTCAGCAAGGATCACATTAGCCAGCGGCAAGCGGCAGTGGCAAACGTAACGCAGCGCTCAGACCATAATACGTTTTGTCTCGTTCCTAAGCAACACAAACGGTTTGTCAATTGTATACGCTCGCGTTGCGCTTTGAAAGTTGAACCAAGTTCGCTCAGCTTGTTCAACGCTAGCGTTACGCCAGCGTTGCCATCGTTCCGCTGCTGAACCATAGAGAACAATAGGAAACCTGCCGCTTGCCACTAGCTAATCCCCGCCTAACGGCGGACACACCTACACAGGGACCTTTACTGGAGCCGCCAGGAACCACACAGGCATGTTTATTTGCATACAGTCGAAAAGGTTGTATATATAACCTTCCGTAATGCTCATCAAATTCTCATGCAACGCAAACAGTGTCAACATGGCCTTTCTCAGGAGCCTGCCTGCTCTTGCTGGCAGCCTCTAGCAGGTAGCGAGCCGTGACTCTGCTCAAGGTTTTTGCACCTTTTTGTCTTACCCCAGCCAACCTGGTGCTTGCTCTACAGGCCGGTTCGAACCCCGACCAGTGAGCAAGGCCCTTAAGCAAGGCACATAACCTCTCACTGCTCCCAGAGCGCCGCTGTTGTTGCAGGCAGCTCACTGCGCTGGGATTAGTGTGTGCTTCACCTCACTGTGTGTTTCACGAATTCACGGATTGGGATAAATGCAGAGACCAAATTTCCCTCACAGGATCAAAAGAGTATACTTATATATTATATTATATAATGAAACCAAATTGATTTGACTGGAATTATTATAGCGGCTGGACTGAGGTGTGGACAACGCAGTAGGCCAGCTGCTGATGATGGTGAGGTTGGTGGAACCATATTCATTTGTTATGGCAGAGTATGAACAAATAAAATCAAATTGAATTGAAATCAGCTAAAGTGTGGATGAAGCAGTAGATGAATGTGCGAAGGTCGAAGGTCGGTGCTCGTCTTACCAGGTGCATCAGCTGGTGGTGAGTGATGTAGACGACGGTCCTGGTCAGGCCTTCCAGCAGGTTCATGGATGACATGGGTGGAGTCTCCACCGCTCTCCCCCCAATCACCACATCCAGGAAGGAAGACACGCAGCTCTGTGGACACACACACACAGACACACAAACACACACACACACACACACACACATATATTAGTATGGCAAAAGGCACCAGAGCTGAAGTGAAAAGGGAACAATGGCAGAGCCAGAGTCAATATGAAAACGGACGGATTGTTGCACGACAGTATCAGTCTGACTCAGACTGAGAGGAATCGCTAACGCCAAGCCCAGCTCATCTCACAGCGGGACATGACGCAAGGCCTGCAATCAGTAGAGTACTGACGCAAGGCCTGCACGCAGTAGAGTACTGACACAAGGCCTGCACACAGTAGAGCACTGACACAAGGCCTGCACACAGTAGAGCACTGACACAAGGCCTGCACGCAGTACAGCACTGACGCAGATTATTTTTACTTCAGAAAGACAGCGCATTGATTGACATGACCTACAAGGCACAATTAAACATGATCTACAAATATTCATCAAATTCATCAATGTGAGCTCGTCTTGGCGACTGGAGAGTTATCAATGTGAAAGCAAAAGGAGCTTGCACACTGCTCCAACAAACGGCAACAAACTCCAAACAAACACAGTTTTTCTATACATTGACTTATTTGTGGCGGCCCACCACAATATCAACATTGACCACCCCACAATGATTTTCCAGGTTGTATTGTGCCAAATTGTGCTTAAATCTGGTTAGCATCATAACCACGCTGTGCTAATTTGTTAAAAACTGTTGCACTCAAGTTAATTCTGCAAACCAACCACCACAAATGGAATTAAATTCTGTGGGAAACACTGAAACACCAACAGTTGGGTCAGTGTGGGCCGGCCGTCTGTCTTTGTTGCCGTTTGTTGGATGGAGACACCACAGTGTGGACCGGCAGTTGGTTTTATGAACATTCTAAAGACTATTTCCAACAGCTGCCAACTTCAGAATGTTGGAGTGTGTTGGTGTTTGTTGGAGCAGTGTGCAAGCTCCTAAAGACTCAAGAGATCCGATCTGAAGTGATGCAAGGACTCTTACTTTGTCGAACTTGGACAGGGTGCTTTTCCTGCACAAGCTCCTAAAGACTCAAGAGATCCAATCTGAAGTGATGCAAGGACTCTTACTTTGTCGAACTTGGACAGGGTGCTTTTCCTGCACAAGCTCCTAAAGACTCAAGAGATCCAATCTGAAGTGATGCAAGGACTCTTACTTTGTCGAACTTGGACAGGGTGCTTTTCCTGCGGGGATCTCCATCGTCTGCATCCACCATGGCCAGCTGCTGGAGGAGCTGACCCACCTGCCACAGAACACATTACACATGTTAAACACTACACACACACACACACACACACAGGTACTTTCACACCACCCAGACACACCCACACACAACAGGCTACTCTGGAACATGCACACACGCACCACACAAATGACACACAAACACACCTGCATACGGCTGAAGCATGCAACCTCGTTGATGGGTGCGTCGCTGATGATGCCACACACACACACACACACACACACACACACACACACACACACACACACCTGCATGAAGTTGAAGCGTGCAACCTCGTTGATGGGCGCGTCGCTGATGATGCCACACACACACACACACACACACACCCCCCCACACACACACACACACGTACCTGCATGAGGTTGAAGCGTGCGACCTCGTTGATGGGCGCGTCGCTGATGATGCCGTACTGCTCGGGGCTGACGACGGCGGGGCAGATGAAGCAGGCGAGCAGCAGGTCGGTGCACATGGCGCGCACCTCGCCCACCTGCAGACCCTCCACCCGCGCCAGCGTGCGGAACATCTGCGACAGAACCCAGCGCAGGCTCTGCGGGAAGCAGTACGTGTTCTGCCGCAGGCACCTGGGGAGGAACACGCAATACTCAGGTCATGTGGCACAGGCAGGGGTGTGTGTGTGTACTCAGATCTTGTGGGACAGCCGTGTGTGTGTGTGTGTGTGTGTGTGTGTGTGTGTGGGGGTACTCAGATCATGTAGGACAGGCAGGTGTGTGTGTGTGTGTGTGTGTGTGTGTGTGTGTATGTTTCGTGTCTCTACACACCCGATGAAGCTGTTGACGAGCGTGTGTATGGTAGTGTGTGTGTACGGTGTGTGTGTCTGTACAAGGCGTGTGTGTGTGTGCGTGCGCGCGTGTGTCTACACAGTCGATGAGGGTGTTGATGAGCGTGTGTATGGTGGTGGTGGTGGTAGTAGTGGTAGTGTGTGTGTACGGTGTGTGTGTGTGTGCGTGTGTGTGTGTGCATGCGTGCGTGCGTGTTAAGTGTCCACACAGTCGATGAGGGTGTTGATGAGTGTGTGTATGGTAGTGGTAGTGTGTGTGTGTGTGTGTGTGTGCGCGTGTGTGTGTGTGTGTGTGCGGTGTCTCTACACACCCGATGAAGCTGTTGACGAGCTTGTGTATGGTAGTGTGTGTGTGTACGGTGTGTGTGTGTGTCTGTACACGGTATGTGTGTGTCTGTACACGGTGTGTGTGTGTGTGCGTGGTGTCTACACACCCGATGAAGCTGTTGACGAGCGTGTGTATGGTAGTGTGTGTGTGTGTGTGTATGGTAGTGTGTGTGTGTGTGTGTGGCGTCTCTACACACCCGATGAAGCTGTTGACGAGCGTGTGTATGGTAGTGTGTGTGCGTGTGTATGGTAGTGTGTGTGTGTGTGTGCGTGTGTATGGTAGTGTGTGTGTGCGTGGCGTCTCTACACACCCGATGAAGCTGTTGACGAGCGTGTGTATGGTAGTGTGTGTGTGCGTGTGTGTGTGTGTGCGTGTGTGTATGGTAGTGTGTGTGTGTGTGTGTGTATGGTAGTGTGTGTGTGTGTGTGTGTATGGTAGTGTGTGCGTGGCGTCTCTACACACCCGATGAAGCTGTTGACGAGCGTGTGTATGGTAGTGTGTGTGTGTGTGTGTGTATGGTAGTGTGTGTGTATGGTAGTGTGTGTGTGCGTGCGTGGCGTCTCTACACACCCGATGAAGCTGTTGACGAGCGTCACCAGCTTGGCCTCGTTGGCCTCCACGGCGGCGAGCACGCGTCGGCGGTGCGCGTCCGAGCCCTTCTCGCCGAACAGGCGCGCCTGCTGCGCGGGCGTGTAGCGCTCGGTCAGCTTGCCAGGGTCCGTCTCCAGGTGGTCCTCGTCCTCCACCAGCAGCTGCATGATGGGCTCGTGCAGCGTGGCCGTCAGGAAGAGCTTGGCCGCGTACAGACCCTCCGAGAACATGCGGAACAGGATGCTGAAGGCACAGGTGCCACGCCGCAGCAGGCGACGAGGGTTGTCACTCTCCTTCAGCTCAAACTCGATCAGGTAACGCAGCACCTGGGGGGGGGGGGGGGGCAATAATAAACAATTAGGAATATTTTAAGTTCAATGTAGCCTACAATGTGAGACTGGTGGTAGGGGGGGGGGGGGGGGGGGGCAAAAATAATAATTAATTAGGAATATTTTTTATATTTAAGTTCAATGTAGCCTACAGTGTGAGACTGGTTGTGTTCACAATCAGGACACTGTCTGTTGTTGACAAGTCTTTAAAGTACTCTGCATATGCGTCAGTTCTAGGGTCAATTTCATTTCCAGGGAAACGTTTGTATGTTTTAGCCTACAGTATGTTAAAGCAGCATCTATAGAATTAGTGCTTGGCTGGCTTGTGGGGGTGTGGCATCACAATGGTTGGCATTGAATAAACCCAATTGGGCTACTCAAGCAAGCAGTCGTGAATAACCTGATATACAGTACACCAATTCTGTGTAGAAATATATTTGTATTAATGTATTTTGGCAAGTAAATGTTAAACTGCTACAACACAATTCCCTGATATTCCATGACTTTGCCCCAAAAATCATGAAATTCCCTGACTTGACCATGCCTGAAATAGACTCACACAAATTCACACACACACACACACACCTATCCAGACAGACACTAACCTACAGTAATAATCTCACTTACACACACACACACACCCCTATCCAGACAGACACTAACCTAATACCGGTAATCACACACAGTCACACACACACCACACACACACACACACACACACACACATCCAGACACTAACCTACCATTCACACACACTCACACACACACACACACATCCAGACACTAACCTACCATTCACACACACTCACACACACACACACACACATCCAGACACTAACCTACCATTCACACACACACACACACACACACACACACACACACACACACACACACACACACACACACACTCACACACACTCACACACACTCACACACACTCACACACACACCTGTAGCAGGTAGCTCTCGTCCTCCTGCATGATGCCGTTGCCGTAGAGCGAGGTGAAGACGGTGTGTATGACGCCCTGCGTGTG
Organism: Alosa pseudoharengus; assembly: GCF_046254945.1. Classification (NCBI taxonomy): domain Eukaryota; kingdom Metazoa; phylum Chordata; class Actinopteri; order Clupeiformes; family Clupeidae; genus Alosa; species Alosa pseudoharengus. The sequence continues at coordinate 7,780,257 of NW_027468848.1, forward strand.
CTCCTGGTTGAGCCGCTCGCCCGCCACCAGGCAGGAGGCCACGAGGCGCGGGTTCTCCCGCAGTCGCCATAGGAACTCGCCGTAGATGCTCTCCTGGAAGCCCAGCGTCTTGTAGCCGTCCACGAACTGCGTGTCCTCCAGCACCCGCGCGTGCTGGCAGCACTCAGCTGGGGACGCCTCGGCACTGGGGGGGGGGGGGGGGGGGTTAAAGTTTAAGTTCAGTGTAAATTGACCCATAGCCTATCAATGATAGCTGCTGGGTTGGAAGGCTAGCCTACCCTTGGACACCGGCAACCTCTCACACAACAGAGTGTTTGCACGCCCATGATTAAGAAACGTAATTAGTGTGTGTAGGTAAAGGCAACAAAGGTGTTGTCATTCACATAGCTTCGGAAAGTCTTTGTATGCGCAGAATAATGTCAGAGTCGATATCAGCTAACCAGGACCTTTTTGTTACTTGTCCTATTTGTTTGGATCTGCTGAAATATCCAGTGATTATTACTTGTGGACACAACTACTGCATGGGCTGCATTAAAGTGTAAGTTCAGTGTACAGGGTACCCCCAGAATTGTCAGACCTAAATTTAAGACTTTTTAAGACCTTTTTAATACCACTTCAGATGAAATTTAATACCTACATCGCACCCATTCGGATAGAATAAATAATATTAAAGGTAAGATTAAACCTCAAATAATTACTATTTTAATTACTAAGTGTTTGAACATGCCAACATGAACATGACAGCAGTGCAGTGGCAACGCAAAGATTTGTCGTGGTAGTAACGTGACTGAATGTCCTGCTTCATGGACAAATTTACACGGAATAGAACCTACTGTAGTTGATTTTCAGGGATTAAAGTGAAAAAAAAAACTTTTTTCTTTTTTCAGGCCATAAGTCATACGTTGTTCATATCTAACTATAGAGATAGCACCCCTTTTGCGGTGGCGACCTATTGGTTTTTAATGTACAAAAAGATGCAAACAGCAAAGTAAAGCACCAAATAAACACCAAAACGAGGCTACAGGGTACTCTTAAGTTACTATATAATTAATGCCACCTACAGGTGAATGCATAGAACATAACAATCCTATGGTTTGTGTACCCTGTAGCCTCGTTTTAGCTGCCAATGGCCGCCATGTGAATAAGGCGAATTGAGAGTGTTCTTGATTGAGATTGAGTTTTCCTGATGAACAAAACAATATTTTAATACCATCCCTGACCACTGATTAGCCATTGCTGTTGTTTTCTACTGCAGCAATATTGTAGCAAGGCTTTAACTTACACTTATTTAATTACTTCAGGCCAAAAGTATTTAAAGGGGAGATTTTTTTTCTTGTTAATATGCAATTCAACACCAAGTAAAATCTATAAAATCAAGTTTGCAAGACTTCACATTTTCTCATCAAAGTAACGAATCAGAACAGTCTAGATATTGTTCATATTTCCATTTTGTTGCCTCATCCGCATCTAATGAAAACATGGTAATTTTGAGTTTTACAGACAACTCAGTTTTCCAATGAGCAGCAATACTGTGTGTGCTCATGCAGGAGGTCTGCGCATCTGAGAACGACAATCTGGAGAGGGCGCTTTTGTCTTCAGCAACAGATTGTATAAGGTTGACAAGAGGTTGCGATATGGTGAGGGACAGGTCGTGTTGCGCTATGAAAGAACATGCTTAGCCTACTTAGCGCAAAAACGGTCAGCCATAGATAAACGTACACAAATCATGACGCTAATATGTGAGGTTCTGGTAGGCCTACTGGTTTTGGTTTTGTGCTATACATTAATAATAGCAAAGTTTTAAGTTGACTATTTTAATTGCATGGTTATTTTTTTGTCAACATACGCTCACAACCTACTGTCGTTAAAAGTGAGGCCTAAGCAAAATAGGCTACAAGGCTGTCTGTGCGTCATAAACACGACTGACCCCCTTACTCAACATAAAATAATAATATCGCAAACTGATAACACGCTCAGTCAAAACCTTCCGTCGCAAATTGTGAAAAACATTGTTGTACATGTCATAACAGACGGGAGGCATAGGCTACAGTTTATATTGCGTCGCTTTACACATAATGTTAGTTGCATTGATTAAAAACTGTAACAATAATAGTACATCGGGTGGCATAGCAGGCTATCTGTTCAAGTCATAGGTGACACCCAAAATGAATGACCTCCCCTGACAAGAGTTCGCGATAGTAAGAAATTGTCTACATTGATGCATGGAAAGAACACAGCCTCCGAATTCGCACAGAGCTCACAATAGCATATCCAAAAAAAATTAAACGGATTGGGCAACCTCATCAGCTGTCTCGATTGTGTCACTATAATCCAACTTTTAGACCGTCCTCCAGATGTGTTCTTTTTTTTTTAAGCAACCACCCCAGGCCAATGAGACAAGCGTGTAGCTACAACATAAACAAAGCGAAACTCATGGCTGACGTATCTTCTTGAGCGATCTCTGATTGAGACACAGAAAGTTCTCAAGAACACTATTAGGTCTTTAAACATTTACCATCACACACATTCATCGGAACTAATATTTGTAGTTTTTTTCTCACCGGATCTGCATCAATCTCAAATATGACATTTCTAAAATCAAATTGACGTAAATCCATCGTACGACAGAGAACTTTAATCCTTGTGATTTACGCTACGTGAGGATATTAGACTAAATCTACTGATCATTTGAAAAAATAAGACCTCCAGACTTTGAGGTGAAATTCAATACTTTTTAAGGCTCCGGGGGTACCCTGAGTGTAAATTGACCCATAGCCCTGTTGTATAAGCTCACCACATGCAGCCCATCGGAAAAAGAATGAGACACTTTAGGACTAATTCAATACAACAATAGGACTAATTGGGTCAATTTACACTGAACTTACACTTTAATTAGCTCATCGGTCATCACCATTATCACTACAGCTTCCCTGTCCTAAGAATCAGCACTAAAATAATCATCACCACCATCATCATCACCAGTGCTGAAATGGAACTACTAATGCTATTTTACATATATGACCTATGACCTATCTAGATCTTTGTATTGCACCTATGTAACAAAACAAAAAAACTCAGAGATCTACTCAGAGAGACCGTGTTGTGTGTGTGTGTGTGTGTGTACCTGGTGAGGATGAGTCGGTCGAGGTTGATCCTCTGTTGCTTGGCGATCCAGGCGGCGCGGTAGAGCCTCTCGGCAGTCTTGAGCACGTCGTTGTTGAGCCGTTGGATGAGGTGCTTCTCGGAGGCCACGTACAGACGCTCCTGCTTCAGGTGGTGCGCAAGCGTGAGGATGTCCGGCTTCACCATCATGCAGCCAGCTCAGCCTGACACCAGCAAGCACTGTGGAGAGGAGGAGAGGATGAGGAGGAGGAGGAGTGGGAGGAGGAGGAGGAGAAGGAGAGGAGGAGGAGGAGAGGAGAAGAGGAGGAGGAGGAGGAGGAGAAGAGGAGAGGAGGAGGAGGAGAAGAGGAGAGGAGGAGGAGGAGAGGAGGAGAAAAAAAGGTGGAGAAAGTAGAAGAGAGGACAAAAGAGAGGTGGAGATGTGGAGAAGAAAGAGAAAAGGAGTTGAACAGGAGCAGAAGAGAGAAGAGGAGGAGAGAAGAGAACAGGAGTGGAGAAAAAGAGCAGGAGAGGAGAGGAGAGGAGAGGAGAGGAGAGGGGGAGAGGAGAGGGGGAGAGGAGGAGAGAAGAGAACAGGAGTGGAGAAAAAGAGCAGGAGAGGAGAGGAGAGGAGAGGAGAGGAGAGGGGGAGAGGAGGAGAGAAGAGAGGAGAGGGGGAGAGGAGAGGGGGAGAGGAGGAGAGAAGAGAACAGGAGTGGAGAAAAAGAGAGAGAAAGAGGAAAGAGGGAGGGGATGAAAAAAGGAAAAGCAGTTTGAGTGGCAGGTCAAAACAACCAATCAGTACACAGCATCAAAACATCATCACCAAAACAAGGGTCCTCCTCTACAGAACTGGCACCTCTAAGTCTTCATCCTTCTCAACCTCTTCATCATCATTCTCCTCATCCTCACTGTGCTGAGCTAACGGAGTTCTGCTGCATTTGGACTCTGGTGTTTCTCAAACGAACAAGAAAACATCTCTAGCGCAGAGCTGGCATCTTCATCCTCCTCAACCTCTGCATCATCATCATTCTAATCATCCTCACTGTGTTGTGCTCACTGAGTTCTGTTGCATTTTGACTGTGAACGAGAAAGCATCTCTAGCGCAGAACTGGCATCGCTCTCAAAGCCTTCATCATCATCACCATCCTCCTCCTCTTCATTCTCAGAGTGTGTGTGTGTGTGTGTGTGTGTTGCTGTGTGTCCTCTTCACTGTGATCTCTCAAATGAAAGGGAACTCATCCCTAGCGGCCTGTGAGATAACACAGAGACTTGAGGGGATGATGCACACACACACGCGTGTCCTTCACCAGAACCAAAGCTCGTCTCTCTCGTGGGGTATCGGCGTGGGGGAGGGACAAACTGACGGAGCTCTGTGTTCACCGCTCTCCACTTCCTCCCAGAGGGCGCGGCGCGGCGCGACACACACAAGCTGCACACACTTACGGAGACGCGCTCGGAAACGTACACACAAAGATGGAGATGTTTTTAAAGCAAGGAGGGTGGGGGTACTGGAAGAGTTTGGGGGTGGATGGGTAGTTCATAAAAACCCTCTTGGAGGGAGGGAGGGAGGGAGAGAGAGAGAGAGAGAGAGAGAGAGAGAGAGAGAGAGAGAGAGAGAGAGAGAGAGAGAGAGAGAGAGAGAGAGAGAGAGAGAGAGAGAGAGACAGAGGGAGAGAGAGGGAAAGAAAAAGGAAATGAAGAGAAAAAGACGCAGCTCTCTGCTGCATTCAGAGGAGATTTACAGTCAGGCAGAGATAAGGATGCCTCTCCCCTGGTGCAGGCATCAGCATCAGGACCCCAGAGGACTCGGCACGCTGGCCTTTAAAAACAAAGGCGCCTCGTCCCCTCCTCTCTCCAATCCTCTGCTTTGAAGGCTCATGAATGGGTAGAGCGAACAAATATGCTAATCACATTACCCGAACCCTGCTTCACAAACACCAGGGAGAACCCAACATAAACACACACAAACACAAACACACACACACACACACACACAGAGTGGAAAAAATAGAAAATATTCCTGATTTCCAGAAAGCCTGGCTACAAAGAGCTCTTTGTGAGGAGGACGCTACGCAGGGAAAAGGGAGACCGAGAGGAGAGGAGAGGAGAGGAGAGGAGAGGACAGGACTATAAGAAAGCATAAGACAGGGCGTCTCATGCATGAAGAAGCCACGTACTTCTAGACCATGCCCTACCTGCCACGTCTCGGTACTACTGGACAGCACGTCTGGCAGCTTTCCTACTCTCCAGGATGCCACTGCTAGATACACAGCTCCTTACCTCCATGCCCTCACAGTAGCTGCATCATAGCCCTGCTGCATACACAGCTCCTTACCTCCATGCCCTCACAGTAGCTGCATCATAGCCCTGCTGCATACACAGCTCCTTACCTCCATGCCCTCACAGTAGCTGCATCATAGCCCTGCTGCATACACAGCTCCTTGCCTCCATGCCCTTACAGTAGCTGCATCATAGGCCTACTCATCCCACACTATACATCTGATCAGCCTTTCTGGAACATTCTTCACACAGGCTACCTGACTCCAGGTATGACACCATTACAACTGCGCACACACACACACACACATTTCTTTCTAAGGCCCATGATAAAGAGGGGGAGGAGTCCTGGATCCTAGGACAGGGAGAGAGGCCCCAAGTGAACATGCAGGACAACACACATCAGAGCCACTCACACCAGGAGGACAACAGAGAGAGAGAGAGAGAGAGAGAGAGAGAGAGAGAGAGAGAGAGAGAGAGAGAGAGAGAGAGAGAGAGAGAGAGAGAGAGAGAGAGAGAGAGAGAGAGAGAGAGAGAGAGAGA
>NW_027468848.1:7793685-7838685 GCF_046254945.1 Alosa pseudoharengus
TGCCCCCACTGAGAGCACCTTACCTGTGGCTTGGCATTCCACAGGTGACACATGCTCACCTGGCCAAACATACCTGGCGTGGCGGCCCAAATGACACCCCTCATCCACAGAGAGGCATCAGTTAAAACCCGCCAGGCTGACTGACAGATTTAATCACAACAGCCACAAAGACCTGTCAATGAAAACCATTCTTCATTCCTCAACCATTCTTCATTCCTCATCCACCCTATTCATAGCCTTCCGTGCGGTAGGTTTGAAGAGGCGGTGATGATCCCTAGGCTTATGCCAACTGCTGGACTACATGCATAACCACACCACAGCACCCACCGGTCCCGTCAAGGGTGGGCCAGATACCCCTGTGGAATGCAGGGCATAAGGCAAAGAACATTTCTGAGCCTGAAGTTAACAAACATTTTTGAAGACTTTTCAAATCTTCAACAGCCCAGCCCACGCCTGAATTCAGGCACAGTGCCTGAACACTGTAAGCCCTGTAAACCAAAGATTCTAGAACAGCTCCGCTCTAGAATGGATGCAAACCGAAGATTCTAGAACAGCTCCGCTCTAGAATCTTTGATGCAAACACAGACTAATGTGGAGACAGAACCCTGTGGCAAACACATCCGAATGCCAGTACCCTTATTTGTTCCGTTCAGGTACATAAGGCCTATGGTTCCTCTCTCGTGAGGGAACAAGGACAGGACCGGGTCAACAAGTAGTAACTCAAATACCAGCAGATTAGATCAGCGCACACACACACTGATACTGGCACGCACGCACACACAGACACACACACACACAATCAAACCCAGATACAATGCTAGAGTTTCTCACAGAGAACAATCTCTGCCAGGAAGCCAACAGCTGACAGTGACCATTTCCCCTTGACACAGAGGAAGAGGGCACTGGAGAGACAGACAGAGAGGGAGAGAGAGAAAGGGGGGGTTGTGAGGGAGGGAGAGAGAGAGAGAAAGAGAGGGGGACTGTGTAAGGGAGATAATGAGAGACAGAGAGAGATGTAGAGAGAGAGAGAAAAAAGAGAGAGACATGTACAGAGCGAGAGAGCGAGAGCATGCAAGAGAAAGAGGGGTTGTGAGATATCGTCCACTTCCTAAGACCTGACCCCAGTGAAACAAAAGCCTTTCTGACCCCTGTCCTGTTCCTTCCTCTGCACATTCCCCAACTAAGTGACTGCGAGCCACAGCAACACCTTCTGGCCTTCACTTAATACCTTTTTACAACAACAAACGCTGTGAAGAACATTCTTCTTAAATTACCTCTCTCTCTCTGTGTTAGAGTGTGAGTGTGAGTGTGTGTGTGTGTGTGTGTGTGTGTGTGTGTGTGTGTGTGTGTGTGTGTGTGTGTGTGTGTGTCATGAAGGACAAAAAGGTTGAGCAACACTAGCAGGCTGGTAGGTGTGTCTGCCCTTGAGCAGGGAGACAGGAAAATGAACAGAAGGGAGAAGGGGAGGAGAGAAGAATAAAAAACAGAAGAGGGAGAGGCAGGAGAAATGAAAAAGGAGGGAGAGAGAGAGAGAGAGAGGGCAGGAGTGAAGAGAGAAGAGAGGTGAGGAGGAGGAGAGAGGAAAGGGGAGAAGAGAAGGAAAGAGAGAGAGAGAGAGAGAGAGAGAGCAGGAGTGAAGAGAGAAGAGATGAGGAGGAGAGGGGAGAAGAGAGAGAGAGAGGAGAGAAAAGGGAGGGGTGAGAGGTGGGGAGGAAGGGAAGAGGAGAGACAGGAGAGGTGAGAGAAGGAGAGAGGGAAGGGGAGGAAAGGGAAGAGAGAGAGCAGGGGGAGAGAGGGAAAGAGAGAGAGAGCAGAGGGAGAGAGGGAAAGAGAGAGAGCACAGGGAGAGAGAAAGAGAGAGCAGGGGAAGAGAGAGAGAGAGAAAGAGAGAGAGCAGGGGAAGACAGAAAGAGAGAGCAGGGGAAGAGAGAGAGAGAGAAAGAGAGAGAGCAGAGGAAGAGAGAAAGAGAGAGCAGGGGAAGAGAGAGAGAGAGAAAGAGAGAGAGCAGAGGAAGAGAGAAAGAGAGAGCAGGGGAAGAGAGAGAGAGAGAAAGAGAGAGAGCAGGGGAAGACAGAAAGAGAGAGCAGGGGAAGAGAGGGAAAGAGAGAGAGAGCAGAGGGAGAGAGGGAAAGAGAGAGAGAGCAGGGGGAGAGAGGGAAAGAGAGAGAGAGCAGGGGGAGAGAGGGAAAGAGAGAGAGAGAGCAGGAGGAGAGAGGTATGTGGGGAGCTGCTGTCTTGTCAGCTGCCTCTGCAGCTCTTCACAAACACCCCGAATGCAGACAGACAGAGCCGGTCCCATGGCGACCATCCTCCACTCCCTGCCCGGGGAAACGCACACAGAACTGCCATGGCAACGCATCCAGCAGCACCCTGACTCAGCACCAGACGAGCACCGAGCGCAACCACTCCATCCTCTAATGCCGTGTGCTGCAGGGGCACGGCCACACACTCACTCTCACACTCACCCTAGATGTCCACAGTTGCGTTGCGTTACTGCATGCCGGTGGGTTTTCCCGACAGTCGGGGGTGTGTATACCTTGAAGCATAACCGTAATTTGATTGGCTGGTGCCTTGCGTTGCTGTCCGTTGGTGCAGCAAAAGTTGAACATTTCTCAACTTTTTGACAGAGGCGACAGGAGCAAAACAACGGAACCACAATTCACTCAGGCTCATACACACAGTTGCGTGCGTTGCAGTGCTGGAGACGCATCCCGTTCACTTTACATGGGCTCACGTCATCCGTTGCCCAACTGAATTGTGGGTCCGTTGTTCCCGTCGCTCGCTTTGAAAAGTTCAACCTTTGCTGCACCGACGGACGGCACCAGCCAATCAAATTACGAACAAGTGAACAACAGACGGCACCAGCCAATCAAATTACATTTATACTTTAAATAATTTGCATAGCTACCATCGGGAACACCCACTGGCATGCGTTGATGGAACTGTGCAACTGTGTGTGGAAACCGTGAGCACCGTACAGCACAGCACAGCACCGCACCGTACAGCACAGCACAGCACAGCACAGCACAGCACCGCTGTACACAGCACAGCACAGCACAGCACAGCAGAATGTAGCAGCCAGCCAGAGCCACCAGCTGTACGGCAGGCCGGCCGGCATAACGATGCTCAGCTGAGGACTCTGAGAGCGTCTGAATGATCAACATCAGTGCAGTGATTATCCACAGCTACGAGCCAACGCTGCTGATGCAACGCAACTGAAACTCATAGTGCAGGAACAACAACTGACAGGAAACAAGCGCTTTCTCTAACGATGCCATCAACATGGACGTTAATTATGACCAGGTCCTCACACACACACACACACACACACTGCACCTGGGTCTCTAGTGTGAGTCCAACACACTAAATCAATGACAGGTCTCCTCCATCAGCCTGTTTCCAGTGTCCCTGGAAAGTCCTGTTCCAATGTTCCATCATCCCCACGCAGCCAAAAGGCATGGGGCATGGCCCGCATCCAACACTGGCCTCTGGCATGTAATGGAGACCGAGGTCAAGACTCAGAGACCCCTGCAGAGGGGCTTCACACCTGTGTGTGTGTGTGTGTGTGTGTGTGTGTGTGTATGTGTGTGTGTACAGTAGGCTGACTTGCTCTAGCCATACACACACACAGCTGTTTGGAAACAGAACACATGAGATGCTGGAGATTTGGCATGATTTCTGAACCTCTAGACTGGTAGGTAAGAGCATATGTGTGTGAGCGTGTGTTTGTGTGTACAACCCAAAGCATCAGCACCCCTGTCTGCAAGCCCTACGAGTGAACACAATCGGAATGTGACCAACCAGTCTGTGTAGACTGTAATCTCTGAGGTCTGAGAGTAATTGCGACTATACAGAATATTTTTTTCCATACTTGATTAAGACAACAAATAACACTTAGGCCTACAGCGCTTAGTTTAACCAAACCTATATTATACAGCTTGTTATTACACCCAGGTAACGTTACACCGCTGTATCATTTAGCATAGCACACGAAATCAAAGCTGCATAGGTCAACTTAACCCTTGATTACAGCATTAACGAGTTTAATCACAACAGAACAGTCATCAAAAATACAGCATTATCGGAATACAAATATTTTAGTGATTATGCTACAGTTTGACCAACAGATTGTTTGGGTAAACAACCTAAGTGCCTTAGACTGGCTGGCTGACTGCGATTATGGCACACAATCTAAAATCATAAACAGGCTAGCATTTCGTCGTTTTCTGTGCATTCATTTTGGCTTTGGAATCCTAAATTGTTTACTTACGTTAAGGAAGTGAGTCCTAGCGTACAAACGAACAACGAACATTAGCTAACATTAGTTGTATGGCTTGCAAAATATAACCAGAATGACATACAAACACAGCAAACGCTTCAAGCGGGCTAGTTAACTGGCTAGCCTGCGTTATGCGAACTAACGTCAACGTTTCCAACGAAGAAAATAGCTGACTTGGCTGCAGAACTCATCTCCAATGATTTCCAAATAAATGGAAAACCAATTTCCTCTGACAAAACCAGTTGGGGAGATAATCACAGTATCTTGTCTAACACCTACATAGCTTAACTTTATTGAGATAACATGGAGTCAGCGCGCATTTGTTTAGATAGCAAGAGTAGTAGCATTGGCTAATTTTGCTAGCCTGTTAGCGACATTCCATTGCCTACTGATATACAGAGCCTCATATACTTACCGAGTGAAATGCCGTTGGCTCTTCCCGAAATGTGTTGGTATTACCTCTGTGTTGCAGTAGGCTTTTAAACTATCCGTGTCGTGTCCTCTGCGGTAATTGACGGAGAAAGCAAACCACAGTGCTAACTAACGTTAGCCAGCCACCCCTTTCTCGCTAGCTACAAACCTCAAACCTTTCGTCTGACGACGCTAGCTGTCATCACGAGGAGACCTTCGTCACACGCATGCGCATGGCTCAAATTGGACCTGTTGTTGAGTTAAATCTGTAGTCTACAGGAATCTTAGAATAGATAATCTTCACTTTATCAAATTAAATACATTCAAAAAATGGCAAACCCATGATGTTTTTGTTTTGTTTTGTTTTTTATCTTCATATGAATTATTGGTCTACATGAGTTTTCAAGAATGACAAGATGTTGGATTTTCTTTCATTGATCCATAACTTTCAGCACTAGATGGCCCACCCATTCAAACCTGCACAACTGATGGCATATCAGATTCCCTCCATAGCTCTCAGCTGTGTCCGTTGAGGACGTGGAGAGTGCAGGACAAGGACAAACACTTTAGTTTGTTTATACTGAAGTTTTAAGATTACATTTTTTTTTTTTTTTTTTTAAGTTTAAATGTTTGTCGCTCATGAACATTATGCAGAGCCAAGAATTTGATATTTAACCCTACATGTCAATCTGGAGTCTTCTGTGACTTACATGGTCAGTGAACACCAACAGGTGAGCAACCGGTGAAACATAAGCCTGGCATACAGATAGAAATGGAATAATGTGGAGGGGAAATCAAAAAGAAAATGTCAGTGAGATGCAGCCCTCTGGCCTGTGAGTTTAGGCGTTTTTGCACCTCTCCTGGTCGATGGCCACTAGATGGTAATAATGCAGAATGGCCACTAGATGGTAATAATGCAGAATGGCCACTAGATGGTAACATTGGCCCTTCTGATTGAATTCATCAATTTTAATTGATCAACTCTTAGCCTAGAAAATCCAGACCCAAATCCGAAAGATTAAGGTAATTAAGTAATGAAAATGGCCCAACTCGAGGGGCGGCACCAAGCATACATTTGAAAATATCACTGCACACAATTGGATAACACTATGACCAATATTTCCGGACTTCGATGTTGCAGCGCTGTCGTCATCTGTTTAGCTCGCCTCTGGCCCGCATATACCGATGTGATTGGTGAAGCTCGGCTCCATGGGCATAGGTAATGAGCATCATTACTCATCGCTAAAGTAACTCACTGAGCAAATTCAAATTGTGTCCTCCCGAGAACTCTGGATTTCCAGGGTAATCAACTCCATGTGTGAAAATTACAAACTTTTACAAAAGGTAGGACCACATCTTTTTTTTAACCCTCCTGTTGTGATTGTTTTATGTTTACTATTTTTGTGTTTACTAGTTTTGTGTTTTGTGGACTCAATTTTATAAACTGACCATTTTCTCACCCATTCATTTCGGTCGGTCATTTTTGACCGGAAATACACATGGGTGTTCTAAAGTTAAATAAAACACTCAAATTGTATAAAAATGATCAAAATTTGTTTTATGTGTTCAGCCATGTGTTAACATTAAGCAAGTCAAGGAGCCTCATGGTAGGGAGAATAAATTAACAATATTTTTGAGAGAAAAGAATAGTCAATCGGTCACATTTGTCCGTAAACACAACAGGAGGGTTAAAAAACATTTCCATAATAATATAAGAGTGACGACACTGCATTTTCAGTGTTCTTAAAGCATCTTTTTGGGAAATAACATTATTTGCTCTCTACCCCAGAGTAAACAGAGTTATATTTTATATATATATATTATATAAGTATATTCCTTGCTAAGCCTATATTGCCAGTGAATGATGTGAAATGCAATAGTAGATTTGTTTGTCAAAATTGACACATGGCATCACTATATTCATTAATCGCACACCTAATTTTATGAAATTCCATCGATAGGGGGAACTAACATATTTCTCCATCTCAAAACATGGCACTATTTTGTGATGTAAAGAGTCGAGGTTGTGTAAACTGACATGTCACATTTGGCGCATAGGGTTCCTGATTTGACCCATACATGTACATACGTGAGCCCACACACAGAAACACACACCACAATGGTCACACAGACACACACACAAACATGGGCTCACACACAAGAAACACACACACATACTGTACATACACACATGCATACAGGCATGTACGCATATGTACACATATACTCACACACACACACACACACACACACACACACACGCACACACACACACACACACTCTGGAGACATGTTATAATAATAATAATAATAATAATAATAATAATTTATATAGCACCTTTCTCATACCCAAGGTCGCTTTTCATAGAGGGAAGGAAATACAACAAACAAACAAACAAACAAAACAATACAACAAAGAGAAGCTAAGTGTGTAGAGCTATGTGTTGGTGTGGAGGAGACGCTAAGTGATATGTGTTAGTGTGGAGGAGAAGCTATGTATATAGAGCTATGTGTTGGGTGTGGAGGAGAAGCTAAGTGTGTAGAGCTACAGTATGTGTTGGGTGTGGAGGAGAAGCTAAGTGTGTAGAGCTATGTGTTAGGTGTGGAAGAGAAGCTAAGTGTGTAGAGCTATGTGTTGGGTGTGGAGGAAAAGCTAGAGCTATGTGTTGGGTGTGGAGGAGAAGTGATCATTAAACAAAAACGTCTTGAGATGTGCTTAATGTTATTTTAATCAAAGACAAGTCCCTATTTAATGCCAAACCAAGAAGGCTATAGATCAAAAGATTTGTTGCAGTTTCATTTTGCAACCAGTAGATGGTGATAGCTGACTATTTTTCTCGACCCTTAAATAGTTTTCTGGAGCTCAGATTTTTCCAAATTGCTGCAACGTAAAGCTCCAGGAATCCAGTTTTCCAGGGTCACTATCGAAGACACAAAATTACCTTACAAATCATTAAATAATACTTTATACAGCAATGACCTAACAATGATCATCATTTAACAATAAATAACAAATGTCATTTTAGGTGAATGTTTATATTGCTTGTGACCGTGTGAATTGATGATGCTTTGCCATTGTATGGTTTATTATTTAGGTCATGCCTCTCTTTGCTCAGGTCTATTAAGCATGTGCATAGCTCTGTGTGTATATATATATATGTGTGTGTGTGTGTGTGTGTGTGTGTGTGTGTGTGTGTGTGTGTGTGTGTGTGTGTGTGTCTGTGCGTGTGTGTACTCATACAAGTATGTATGTGCATTATTTAAACACCCCATTGAGGGTGATACAGCCTGCGTGTGAGACAGACTTTTGTGGTGACAAACGATGACAGACATCATTCAGGCTGCTTTCAGTGACTGTCCCTCTGAATCAATGACAGATATCAAGCACAATGACTCAGAGTACTACTAGGAGACTGTCAGTAATCACTCCAAACAGGTGCTCTTTCGTAGGGGTGTGAGTTTAGTCAAAAAAGGAAAGTAACAAAGGCACTTTGCCTCGTTAAGGGTATTATGTTTAGAAAAATATATGAAAAAAGCCTTTAATTAAACATGGCACTAAAGCACATGGGTACATTGGCCTTCTTCAGGCCATCAATCAACTATTTGTCTAAACAGAGTGTGTTTGTTACTTTTTAATGACAGATATCATTCAGGCTGATTTCAGTGACTGTCCCTCTGAATCCCTCAGAACTGCTGTAAGTCTGGAAATGAATGCATCTGAAGGAGGATCAACTAAAGATGGCCTACAGTACTGTAACTACATATTTTGGAGTGTGATATGAGGATATTATTCCATGTTCAGACACAACATTATTGAGCTTTATACATTTTTATTTTATGAAAAGAAATGCATGACATTTTTGACTACCTACAAATTTGGTTTAAAACAAATACAAACAGGACTAAAAACAAACAAAACAAAACAAAACAAAAACATCAAGATGAAAAAAAATATGGCATTAACCATAAGTTAATACAGATAAGTTATGCTCTTGGACCACATGATAATAGCATTAACCATAAGTTAATACAGATACATTATGCTCTTGGACCACATGACTGAGGACACTGGAAGTCAGCACAGGACAGCTTAACTGGGGTTTTCAGTGAAATGCAATTATTACAAACCAACGACTGTAGAAACCTCTTTTATACAGTCATCGTTACAAACATTCTGTTAATTTCTCAGTCATAAAAATATTTCCAAAGTATTGCCTTCAGTGTTAAGCCTTAAAAATAAAAAATATACTCCTTACATGTTTCTTGAGCTAAATATAAAGCCGCTTCAAGGCTAGATTTTAAACATTTTATGTTTTTCATACATATCTTTTGATTATGGTTTTAAAATTGAAACAAATAAAACAAAATAAACCGCTGATGATAGACAACTTAAACCCCACAAAAAATCTTATATTGGCTTTGTCAAAGCAGTTGCATACTACATCTCTCTCAAACACACACACACACACACACATGCACACAACTCAGTGCTGTACTGTGGAAAAGTCACAGAAGAAGGATGAGACCTGTTGCTAAGCAACTCTATTCGCGATGGTTACAACTTAAAGACATCAGCACTTTACAAATAAAGGTCACTTCTCCCCGTTTCATATGGTATAAGTTCAGTAGTTTAGCAAGTAATCGTTCACCCAGTTTTAACTGTATAACATTTTGTAAAAACTGACCCTTGTACATATTTAAGCACTTTGTTCCTTGGGAAAAGTTCCTGTACGGCATGATACGTTTAGTAATCGGCTTATTGTTGCGTTAGATTTGCTGCATTAAATACTTTTCTAAATAATTCATTAGTGAAACAGACTGAGCATGAAGGAGCAGACTAGTTGTAACATGGAGAAGAGCCACACACCAATACTTACAGTAGCTACAATACTTCTTGTACTGAATACTTATAACACAGAAAGTGTGATACTGTTTAGTTTATGTATTCTTGTATTATATATTGTACATTTCTCTTCCGTCACCACCATTAGAAGCACAAAAACTGGAAATGCTGACAGCAAACAGTTCAACTTCAGAGGGACACAATTACATCACTTTAGAGAACCTGACTCGTCTTTCTCTTCTTTCAGAAACTCACAACAACTCACACATCACCTTCTTCATCAGTGAACAAAATATTTCTGTGGTCTGAAAATATCATTTTTCATAACAAATATCTCATAACAACCAGAGGAATGTCAAAGTGCATGTCACATGCATGCGTCATATACATGCATAGCCGTTTGCATCTGAACACAGAAGTCAAATCCATTCATTTTGGGGAGTATCTAGAACAGATGGTAAAGTCTGTCTTTTACTGAAGCCAAGTGCTTTGCTGTAAAGCAATTCATTTCAAAAAGAAACACATAATCAAGTAAATGAAGCCATTTCAAAAGTGAATCATTAGCATTATTTGAGAAATGTACATCTTGTTTGTATTTTGCATTCTACAAGCTGTTATCACCTCGTGGCCGAAGGTGACAGGCTGGCAAATATTGATATAGATATAGAGATATATATTCTGTAGCAAAATACATCGCATCTAAAAACAGGAATTATAAATACGTTTGTTAAATTATGCACATATAATACATCGTACAGAAGGTGCAGAGAATCGTATGATAATGTGTAAGAGATGTGCTGAGTGAGTCCAGCATTCTGGGCTCTTGTGATGTCATCTAAGAAGTGTGGCATGCCGACCCAGTCTAGCGTTCTGGGCTCATATGATGTCATCTAAGAGATGTGGCGCGCCAACCCAGTCTAGCGTTCTGGGCTCATATGATGTCATCTAAGAGATGTGGCGCGCCAACCCAGTCTAGCGTTCTGGGCTCGGATGCGGCCATGATCATGCACATGAACTGCTTGCCGGTCCTCTTGTCCACGGGGTAGATGGTGGTGGGCGTGAACCTCTTGTTGGTCTCCACGAACTCGCACAGCTGCTTGTAGATGTGCGGGTACTCGTGCCGCAGGAAGACGCCTCGCGTCCGCAGCTCCCTCTGGATGTTGATGAAGCAGATCTCCCGGGCCTTCCGGCCCTCCTCGCCGCCGACGTCCATGTCCGACGTCCCAGGCGGCGGCGTGAGGATCAGGGTCTCCATGTCACTCCCCTTCCTGATGACCTTCTTGTCCGGGCTGGAGGAGGCCAGGGACACTTTGGCGTACTTGCGGACGGTGGGCGTTTGGACCCTGGGGGACGGTTTGTTAGGCACTAGCTCGCCGACGGCAATGGACACGTTCAAGAGGAAACATTCGTTGGGGTCGTACTCCTTCCCAGCCTCCTGCAGGTCCTTGCAGTACTCTCCCAGGTTGTCCTTGAAACTGTCCAGTTCTCGGAGAGACAGGTAAGTCGGCGACATCAGGAGGCTCTCCAGACCCACCTTCATGAAGTTGTCCGCGGACCCCGAGTTGGGGAACCCCAGGAACAGCACCCCTCGCCCCCGCGACAGGTAGCCCACTTTGGCGATGCGCGAGAAGGCCTTGTGGATGTCCGGCGTCTCCCTGCAGTGCTTGAGGATGTGGCGACACACGCTGCTGATGCGTCCGTACAGGCAGTTCTCCTTGTGGCTGTCCCAGTCCTCCCGCCGGCAGTTCCGCGAGCAGTAGAACGTGTAGCAGCTGTGGCAGGACTTGAAGTACAGGCACGCGTTGAACAGGCTCTCCTTGCGGCCACACTGGCCGTTGGAGCAGGTCATGGAGTTGTCCTCGTCGGGACTGTGGTTGAACGAGAAGTCGTCCAGGCTCGGCTGCATGCCGTCGCAGCCGCTGTCCGGGTCCCTGGGCGTGTCCGGGCTTGTCTTCGCCGAGGACTCCTGCGAGTTCGCCAGCAGTTGGTCGTCCGGCCCAAACGAGGTTGGCTTGACCTCCGTGAGGTCGTCGTCGCTGATCAGCTGTTTGAGCTGATCGATCAGGTCCTCGCTGGGACGTCTGCTGTTCGGAGGCTTGTAGTCGATGACCAGGTCAGCTAGCAGCTCATCCAGCTGCTCCAAGCTCTGCTGGAGAGAGTAGTTGTTGTGTTTTCTGTCCTTGCTTGCGTCCGGCACACTCACGGTCGACTGCTGGTGGTTGACCACTGAGGCCGTGGGCTGAATGCCGTTAGGTACTCCCCAGGTCACAGAGTGCCCCGAGCTGCCCTCCCGCTTGCGCTGGTTGGCGGCGCGGAGGTCGTTGTCCGTGATGGTGATCTCGGGGGTGACGTACCAGTGCCGGCTCACGCTGCTGCGGGCACTGTCGCTGTGGCACTTCTCCAGAGAGTTCTCCGAGAGGGACAGCGCAGCGTAGCGCCGGGGCGAGCTGGACAGGTTCACGATGACCGGCTGCTGCCTGACGTCGGGCGGCGCGGCGTGCCTGGCGTGGTTGAAGAGGTTCTCGTAGCTCCGGCCGCGCGGGAAGGCCTGCTCTCGCTCTGCGTGCGGGTGCGGGGTCAGGATGTTGTCCCAGGACTTGGAGTAGTGCCGGACGTCGGCGCCCAGCCTGGGCTCGGAGAAGTCGTTGGGGTACCAGGGGGTCATGCAGGGGTCGTGCCTGGCACGCTGCGGCGTGGCCTGCGAGGAGGCGTAGTGGCTGGAGAAGCCCGAGATGCTGGACCGCTGCCAGTCCGAGTCGGAGAACACCTGCGACGTCCGGGGCTGATGCCGGCCGTCCACGTAGTAGGGATGGCGCACGGGAATGCTGTAGTCCGCCGCCGATTGGCACGGTCTCGTGTAGAAGATCTTCGACGGGTCAGACGGGTAGGGGTATCCTCTGGGGTCGTCTCGGTAGTAGCCCTGAGTCTGGGGTGGAGGCATGTAGTACGGCCCTGGTTCGCTCACGGAGTAGGGTCTGCTGAAGAAGGCTTCCGCCGCAGGGTCGCGCCGGGCCTTGACCTCACCGTAGCAGGGCCGCACCGGCAGAGTGTGCACCCAGCGGACCCGCGGGTCCTGGGGGTACTGCCCGCTGAGGGAGGGCAGGTGGCTGGTGCTGCTGGCCAGGCTGAACTGGTCGTCCTGGTAGTAGGTTCTGCCCTGGGGCTGGACCGGGTACCTGCACGGGTCCTCTGTGTAGAAGAACTTGGTGGGAATATTTGGGGTGGACAGGGTCCGGTACTCCCTGCCTAGCATGTCTCTGGGGTCTCGGGGGGAGGGCACTCGGCCCAGCGGGATGTCAGCCGGGTGGGCGTAGTTGCCGGGCATGCAAGGCGGGTAAGCGTAGGACTGCCGGTAGTCAATCCTGTAGCAGTCGCTCGGCGTGGGCGTCCGGGAGGTGCCCGTCTGGCGGGGCACGGAGAGTCCGGTGATGCCCGACGTGGAGTAGCGATGCCAGGCCGGGTCGACCCTCGGGGCGGGGGGGCGCCTGGCGGCGTGCTGGAGGACGGCGGCGTCGGGCTTGATGTCCACGCGGCAGCGCACATGCGGGCTCGTGCTGGGCTTGTCCGGCTTTGGCTCCTCGAAGCAGTCGGACACGTAGAGGGGCGTGTGCGGCTGCAGCTTGATGGGGTGCACCTCGTTCACCAGCGCCCGGTTGGGGTAGTGAGACGCCTCCCTGGCAGCGGGGAACGGGCCGGACGCCTCAGGCCTCCGCTGGGGGTCGACCGAGGGCGCCCGCTGGCTGTCCCTCGCCCTCCGTGCCGACGGGGGCGACACCGTGATGGGCACCGGCGTGAGCGTGGCACGGACCCGCGGGGTACTTTTGGAGCGGGCCTTGCCCTTCCCATCAGCCCTGGCGGCCTCGGCCCCGCCGCTGGTTTCCATGGCGACCTGCTGAGCCGGCAGCTTCGTGTTGAACAGGTCCGGTGACGAGAAACGGAGGTGCCCCGGCTGACCGAGGCCGTTCCAGAGGCCATCTTTGCCGGCCGACGGCCGCTCTGTCCCGTAGGCGTAGTCCATGGCGGAGGAGAAGGACTTGGGGTCGTCCAGGGACTCGATGAAGTCGAAGCTGCGGCAGTGCCTCTTGTTGATGACCTCGTGGTTTTGCTCCAGAGTGCCGATCATCTGGGCATCACACTGTTTGGAGGAGGTGAAGGACATGGGGCGGCCACTTGTAGGGCTGATGCTGATGTCTTGGTACAGCGTGGATGCCAGTATGTCAGGAGGGTCCGTCCGTGTCATCTTAAAGGGACGCCTCTAAGATTCCCCCTTCAGGACGGACTGACATCAGCACCACCACCCGTGTCATCTTAAAGGGACGCCTCTAAGATTCCCCCTTCAGGGCGGACTGACACCACCTGCAGAAGAGGCAAACACGTCAGGCGGCCATCCACACTCTTATAGGTCACACACACACTCTTATAGGTCACACACACACTCTTATAGGTCACACACACACTCTTATAGGTCACACACACCAACACAAACAAAGACTTACTGTAAATCCACATTAAAAACAAACATTAACCATACCCTAAATGTTGACGTTGAGATCTCTAAGCTGTGTATGGTTTTTATCTCTATCTGCCTAGTAATACCAGATGAAGGATTTACTTTCATCCTTCTGCTGTGTTCTTAAGTGAGCGGCGCAGCAAGGCCTTGATTAAAACCCAAAATCCCTGTGAAAGGCTATTCTAATTTAAGCGACGGGAAGGACTTAAGATTCTACTGCTCATCTCCGGAGAGCCCGAATGTTTTACTGAGGCAGAGACCACGCTGTTGTTGACCATAACTTCACTGATGTTAGACGCTAAATTACAGTACAACTGTCTGATAATAAATTCTGCCGCCTCTCCTGCTTCAGCTGAGATGAGAAAACTGTTTAGAGTGCACGCCTGAGATGAATCTCAAACAGGACACACCAAGGCAGGGAATCTAAAAAAATGAAATAGTTCACTACTACTACTTCTATTACTGCTATTACTACTAAACAACAACAACAACAACAACAGCAACAACAATAATAATAATAATGCCACTGATAATATATAGAAATATAATAACATATAGAAAACCCCATCACTGTGCTACCTTTGTGTATATACTGAGTAAAAATTACTCAAAAAACTTATTTGTGGAAATAATAAAAACTCTTTTTTCCATCACCTAATAATATGTACAGTATCTGCCTTATTTGGTGGTGAGCCGTCACATAGTGTGGAATAAATTATTAAAACCAACGCTAAATGGAAAATACACATTAATATTGCAGATATCAGAGCCAGGCTGTGCCTCCGAGGAATAAATTAGTTAACAGCCTGAGAATGGTTGTACCCTTAATGAAAGGGTTTCCCCCCAGTCCCGAGTCCTGAGCTGGGAGAACATACAGATTCACCAGATCTCCCTCAGAACGGGAGCATAACATGTTCTACTGCAGCCCTCCACCGTGTGGAGTCCCGCCAGTCATTAAGCCATGCGAGAGTCCCACATGCATGCTGTTAATAAGCAATCAGAGGAGCTGAGTGCGCCCTTCATGTGTCTGCACTCAGGCAGGCAGACACACACACACACACACACACACACACACACACACACACACACACACCACCCCTCCGGCTGAGTGGGCAGGTTTGCCCTCCACCCGACGCCCTGGCTGCTCCTGAGGGTCCACTGCACTGGCACACACACACACACACACTCACACACACGCACACGCACACACACACACACACGCATACACAGTGAGTGAGTGGCACACAGAAGGGAAATGGAAATGACGGTCGTGCAAATAGACACTTGGGTGGAATTAATACTGTGCCACATTTGCAACAGACTAAAGGTTAATTTCTGAACCCCATGTTATTATGAGGACCTCATGACCCCATCAGAATAACCCTCATCTGAGGGACATGTGGAGAACAGAGATGATATTACCTATAGGCCATACATTATCCATATACTATACTATACAGTAAACTACATATACATTATCCATATACTATACTATACGACAAACTATATATTACAATACACTATCCATAAACTGCACTATACAACAAACTATATGCATATACTATACAATATATATATATTGTAATGTACACTACATAGCATACCAAGTTGATACAAAATGAGAAGCTGACTATATCTATTCACTATATACCGTATTATATGCAGATACACTATACATACAACAAGCTATATATCATAATGTACACTATATACACACCATCCCAATTAAATTCAACCATGTGTTTTCTTCAAAGGGCTAAAAGCAGTCGTATGGAGCACTGCGGAACTCTTGCAAAGCACTGTGGGGGACGAGTGTGTGTGTGTGTGTGTGTGTGTGTGTGTGTGTGTGTGTGTGTGCTACATTCCCGACTGCTCCAGTTCCTAGTTCGCCGCGCTCCAGTTTGTGCCCCCCGCGAGTGGATATTTTTCACTCTTGTCTGCGCCGGCTCGGCGGGCTCACTCTTGTCTGCGCCGGCTTGGCGCCGGCTCGGCGGGCTGACACACGTCTGAGTCAATTTTATCTGCCTCCCTGGAGGTGAGGAGGAGAGAGCTGTGACACGACAACGACGACGAGGGCTATGGCCTGACGAACAGCATCACGCAGCGCGAGCGGCGACACCACGACAACGAGGGCTGACGCCTGACGAACAGCATCACGACGCGGCGCGAGCGGGGGTCTGCGACGAGAGCATTGGCTCTGCATCTGCACCTGATGCTCATTGAACAGCTGTTAGAGCTTGTGTCGTCGCTGCTGAAATATCCACTCCACTCCAGCAAGGTTGAGTGGGGCTCTAGCACACAGCAAAACCGTACAGTGGCCAACAGGTGCAAACGGACAGCATAATAAGAACACACATGCAAATCCACAAAACACAAGCAACTTAACAAAAAAACATCTTCATCGATTTGACAAAACATGCGCATGCATTTAGAAAACACACTGCAAATTTAGACAACACACACACACAGACACACACACAAAGACACACACACACTGCTCTGCACACACAGAGGAAAACAACCTTTAACACACATACACACAATGATATGTATACACAAACCAGAACAGCATTTAACACACACACACACACACACACTGCTCTGAACACACAGAGCAAAAACAGCCTTTAACACACATACACATAAAAACACACACACACACATAGCTCTGCACACACAGAACAGCCTTTAACACACACACACACACACAAACATAGCTCTGCACTCTCACTGATACACTCAGATAATGGCACCACTTCAAAGTGTGAGTAATAAAATATAATTATAGGATAGTCACTGGTGTCTCAAACCACTCATCATGGCAAAAATAAGCCCTCCTATATCTAAGGAGCAATAACACACAGCACAGTGATGCTTGCTAGTGAGACTTCACCAGGTATTGGTCATCCAATAAGGTTTAACACTGGACAATGCGATGGAATATTAGAGAATGTAAACCATTCCATTGCTTAATGTTTTGTAACATTCCTTTTAAGTATGTGTGACTGCTGAGATAATTGTTAGTTAGAAAACCACCTGTCTTCTCATTCAAATGTTTAATTACACCGTGTCTCACGGTTCCCAAGGGCTGTTAGATCTTCGCGCGAAGCCTCTTCTCATCAGTGCAGCACACCTTTGATAAAACCCAAACACGTCAACAAGACCATGACGCCCCTGACATCACTTTGTCACAGCTTTCCAGAGATCTGATTAACTGTCAGTAGGGTGCAGCTACCGACTCCGTCAGCCCAGTGATACCATCTGCTAGCGCCAGAGCAACAGAGAGGCCAGGGTATGCTAAGGGCTAAACCCGCTAGCTCACACACTCACTCACTCCACACACTCCGTTCCGAAACGCTCACCTTCCTCACACACACACACATACAAGGCTGTCAGTGGTCGGATTTAATTTGAAGCCATGTGAGGAGCCCAAAATGTACTTTGGCTTTATGCCCATGCATGACCTTAATTAAAAGCGATGCCCACATTTGCTCATAACAATTGGACCTCTTTTCAAACAACAATGAGTATGTTTTATTTAGTAATAATTAACAAAGAACTATTAAAATGTTGGTGCAGTGTTAGTATTGCCAATGCTCGGCTATAGGCTAGGCTTTAGACTACACCTAGTTGAGGCTAACATTAGCATCTTGTGGCTTGCTAGCAGGGACAGGAATTTCATTTCAAGCTAATATTAATCGCTGATGTTAGCAACCGGAGGCTTGTTTGCAGGGCCTGACATTTCATTTTGAGCTAACTCTGAGCACTAGCGCTGATGTTAGCATCCGGTGGCTTGTTTGCAGGGCCCGATATTTCATTTAATTTCATTTTAAGCTAACTCAGCAGTAGCGCTAGAGTCCGGTGGCTTGTTTGCAGGGCCTGATATTTAATTTCATTTAATTTTAAGCTAACTCTGAGAACTAGCGCTAGGGTCCGGTGGCTTGTTTGCAGGGCCTGACATTTCATTTCATGGCACAGTGTAAGTGACAGAGGGGCCCACAGTGCTGGGCCCTTATTGGCTCCATCCCTCCAGCAAACCCCGGGAACCATCTGTTCACGCTGGGGAGGGGGGCCCGTCTCCTCAAAACACCTTGGACTCATAAACACACACACACACACACACACACACACACACACACACACACAGGCACACACATATTATGCACACACAAACACATAAACACTTAAAACACACACACATACAGTACATTCAGTAAACTGAACAGAAACACTCACACAAAGACATGTGTAAACACACGTCCCCCACACAAAGACATACAAACAAACAAAATATAGTTTTAACTTATAACCTCCTGGGTCACTGTGCTTGTGTGTGTGTGTGTGTGTGTGATACAGAGAGAGAGTTAACAAACAAACCTAAGTTTGCTCGTGCAGGTGTAAACACACTATCATAAAACATAAAACCTAAAAACACTGTAGATGTACATTCATATTGCACAACATAACCTCAAACTGATCCTGTGTATCCAGTACTGTAACTAGTGTGGAGTCACCAATATGCCAATACAAAAGCAAAGAAATTGTCTCTAAATATATGTAACGTATATGTTATATGTATACTTTTTTTTATAAATTAACAGCATTTTAAATATCTATCAGAATCCATAACATTACACCTAGCCTATGTCTGCTAGGGCATACTCTCACAGACTGTGTTCCTATAGTAATGTGTCCAGAGGTTGGATTGGATTGGCCTAAATAGTGGGCAATTGAAAAGCATTTTTGCAGTAATTAGCCACAAATTAATATTTCAATGTGAAATTCATTTTTCATTAGTTTCAGTGGCAGTCCAGCTGTCTTATAAACCCAGACTGCTGACAGCATCACTAATGCGTGAAGATTGTCAAATCAGACTGACATCTGCGTCAGCCCCAATGAACACGGCAGATCGCTCACAATGAGAGACGGCTGGGGTGTGATTTAATTATTGATACACACACTGCTACACTCCGGTTTATCGAGCGTATCAGTCTGTAGTAGTAAGCTCTCACCAGCTCAGGCAACAGAAAGCAACTGCAGCAAACAGTCGACGCAGTAACTCAAATGCTTCCCCTCGCCGATGGACTCTGAGGGCCTGTGGGTGGAAGCAGGGCACTTGGACGGGGGCGGCTCGCCAGCTTTTCTTTGTTGTGTTAAATTTCAACCCTGGGCTTGGGGGACACTGAAATCAGATTTCTTAAACTGACAGAAGTGCAGTGAGACAGAAGAAAAGAAGCGAATCTGTGTGTGTGGGGGAGGTTCTGCAGAGTTCTGCACAGGGCGGTGCGCTTTAAGCGTGATCCTGATCACCTTCGCCATACGGACGTATGACTGTGCTGCTGTACCCCTGGACATCAGTGCCCTCCCGGCGAGCCGAGCGTGTGTATTTTTAGCCATAGTTAGTGTCTCATCCCTGGGGGTAGATGCTCATGAAAATAGCTTAGTCCAATCTGCCGTGTCATCTTGAAAGAGCCGGCCGTGATTGGCTCTCGTGCTGACTAAGGAAATGGGCGCTCTCCCCATGAGGTAACGCCACCTGAGGCTGTGGAGGCCTCGCCATCCTTCAAAGATGATCTTTCTCTCACAGGTACCTCATTTTCCCTCAAAAGGATACGGTTCCACAGTCCCCCTCGCATGCAGCGCGACATCTATGTGATAAATTCACAATACAGTTCCACAGTTCCCCTCACATACAGTGAAATAACTATGAGATAAACTCATAATTAATTTACGCAGTTCCTCTCAGATACAGTGACATATCTTTGAGATAAACGCATAATACAGTTCCACAGTTCCCCCTCACATACAGTGCGACATCTATGAGAAAAACACATAATACAGTTCCATAGTTTTATGGAACATACTTTCACCTTGTCTTAAACAGCAAATTGTGATTGTACTCAGATTGAATGCAGTATATTTAAGTGAACCTCATGATTACCCTCTTGATTTCACTCAGCTACATGACGTCTTTTCTATATGTTTTGATTCCTCTGAGATATGGCACAGTATCTTACAAACTCTTTCATCACCTTGATACTGTATGACAGTGTTTTACTATGTCTCTCCATTAAGCTCAGATTTAATAGGGCGTCTTTAACAGCAGACCTGGCGTGGTATCTTTCTTAATATCTCCAGCCCATTCCCTTCAGACAGACAGGATCTTCAGAATCCTCAACAGTATCTCTCTGCCTCCTATATGATAGGCATAACATGTTTAAAGATCATTTACTCATCAAATAGATAGATTCAACAGTCTTCATCATCGCCATCACTCTTACCATCACACTTACTGACGAGATGACATGCATGGACACTAATGTTAAGATCTCACCATCACACTTACTGACGAGATGACATGCATGCACACTAATGTTAAGATCTCACCATCACACTTACTGACGAGATGACGTGCATGCACACTAATGTTAAGAT
Source organism: Alosa pseudoharengus (assembly GCF_046254945.1). NCBI lineage: Eukaryota > Metazoa > Chordata > Actinopteri > Clupeiformes > Clupeidae > Alosa > Alosa pseudoharengus. Next base: position 7,814,165 of record NW_027468848.1, read on the forward strand.
CTCACCATCACACTTACTGACGAGATGACGTGCATGCACACTAATGTTAAGATCTCACCATCACACTTACTGACGAGATGACGTGCATGCACACTAATGTTAAGATCTCACCATCACACTTACTGACGAGATGACGTGCATGCACACTAATGTTAAGATCTCACCATCACACTTACTGACGAGATGACGTGCATGCACACTAATGCTAAGATCTCACCATCACACTTACTGACGAGATGACGTGCATGCACACTAATGTTAAGATCTCACCATCACTACTGACGAGATGACATGCATGCACAATGCACACTAATGTTAATGTTAAGATCTCACCATCACACTTACTGACGAGAGGACATGAATGCACACTAATGTTAAGATCTCAGCATCACACTTACTGACGAGAGGACATGAATGCACACTAATGTTAAGATCTCAGCATCACACTTACTGACGAGATGACATGCATGCACACTAATGTAAATGTTAAGATCTCACCATCACACTTACTGACGAGTTGGCATGAAGATTCATTTAACACAGATGACATGAATGCACACTAATGTTAAGATCTCACCATCACACTTACTGATGAGATGGCATGCATGCACACTAATGTTAAGATCTCACCGTCACACTTACTGATGAGATGGCATGCATGCACACTAATGTTAAAATCTCACCGTCACACTTACTGACAAGATGGCATGCATGCACACTAATGTTAAGATTCATTCAACACAGATAGATAGTCGTGTCTGACCCCTCAGACTACAGTCGTAGGAGTTTATTAGCTAGGACACAGTTTACAGGTTGCCAAACGGGGCCTTATATGATAAGGGTCTCCTCGCTAACCTCCCAATGGGACACACTGATGTGACAGCACAGCCTTCTGGCTCTGTGTGAATAGGATGATGGAGCTGACTCATACAGGAGTGTATGTTAGCTCAATGACTCACATTTACACCATTAAGTGCTGACTAAATATCTCATAATATGGCACATTTGAAAAGACGGCCTTTCAAAGCAATCAGCAAGAACGTCTTTGCAGGAGCACAAGAGTCATACTCTCTGAATTCAGACAATCACTTCACCTGTCTTAAGACAAGTACACTGAATGTGTGTTAAGCATGATCTTATAAAAAATTGAATAAAATTCAAACTGTCAGATTAGCTAAAGGGAATGTGACCTCCGCTGAGGTTGTTGTCGGACATCATCAGTAATTTAAAACAATTCTAAAAGAATACTGCTTTTAAACTAATAGCATCAGTTATCTTACTGGCAGCATAGACTAGGCTACTGTTGGCTATTCATTTAATTGTGGATTCAGTCATTTAGTAACTAAGTGCAGTTTAAACAAACTAAAAACAGAAGATCTCAGAAAACAGCCGACGCTGAAGCAAAATATTGGGTTATGTGAATTACAAAAGCACATCCCCAAGCAAAAGGATGAATGATAGAAACTCAGCTCATTGCTCAGAGAAACTCTCTTTCTCGTTAAAGAGTGCGACTGTTATTAAAGACGTCAGCTACATTTTCTGCTGCCTACATTCCAAACAGCGACCACATACCACATGCTCGTCGCTTGGATACCGCACTCTGGGAAGAGCTCCCGTACAACGTTCAGATGGACTACGACACACACGGGCGCAGAACAAAAATTAGGACAAACGAGAGACGCACACCTATATGGAATATTTCACAAATAAGAGGACGGAGCCTACGCATTCAGACGCAAACACTTAACAAAGTAAACATCATAGAGCACGCCACGGGATGCTTTTTTTGATGTAGGCTAATCATATTTGCTTCCTGTTGGGCTTAATAGTAGCAATAATATTTCGAATCCACATCATCATAAAAACAGCACAGCACACTTTGTTCTCATTTATTGCTGCGGCACGCGCAACCCCCGCGCACTAGAGCATCTCTCGTAAAATGACCTAATGCTTTCCGGACAAATGACATCATGACGAAGCCAGGGCGAATTTATTTCATTTTAGGTAGATACACGATTGGGCGCAAGTTTTCTGGCTACTTTCAACTCTAGGCCTAACCTTTATCGTTTCCATGGTTGAAGCATGCAATGCAAAACATACCGTTTCCATCCATAGTCCAGTAGCATCCTTCTGTTCTGTTATCAAAAATCACGCTGTATTTTCAGAGAAAACACTTCTGATGATACCCATTCACTCCATCGGTCATGTCTTTTCCATGCCGATGTGCTTGATATGACTGGTCTGCATCAAAACTCTTTAAGTTATTATTTTTCGCCCACGGGTCTGGGGGGCGGACTATGACGGAGGGGGGTGTGCCTGTTCCTCTTGCACTTGCACGGGTGTGCAGTGAAGGTAGGCTGAGAGTGAGAGTGCGCCTGCGTATACGGGCGCGCGAACTGATGCTCGGATGAATGCGGTGCTACTGTACGTCTCTGCGCGGGTAGAACAGATAAGGCTGAATCACGAAGCTGATGTGTCTTTTTCTTTAGCGATCCTCCTCTCCCGCTTTCCGTTGTTTTATCGCATTTTTCTGCGTGTAATGATCTGTCCCATTTGTGCCGCGTTGGGTCATTACTCAAACTCAGCGTCAATAAACGAAAATAAATCATATGTTATCTCAGTCAATCAATGGGTGTCAAACTGTAAATCTGAAGTAAAGATGGCCGAAATATCATAGACTAAATACAGAGCTCACTGTTTGTCTTCAGTCAACCAAAAATTCAGAAATCAGTCAACCAAATTAGTTTACTTTCTTTCAATAAATGACCATTGATAAAGCCTGTTTTTTAGACCAAAACATTTTCTGTAGGATGGGAGACTTACTGCATCTTTACTCTGATATTCAACTAAAGCTGACTGTCTTCTACAAATACCCCACTTTTTATTCAAGCATATGGCAGTCACTGGTGAGGTTTTTTTGCACTCATAACCTGGGCAGTGGGCACCATAGAACATTCACCTGAGAAAAATCTGCCATATCTCATCTGACCCTGATCTCAGAGTTGTGTATGTGTGTGCTGAACCACTGGCACGTGGGTTGATTTGGACAACCAAGTGTTAAACTGGTGCAGTGAATGACTAATAGACAGATAGTCTTGATTGTTTATTAATGATGACTACTGTTCCTTGACATGGAGACCACAAAACAGCTCTGTCAGTTCCTGCTGAATATTTGTTTATTTTTTTGAGGTGGGGGGGGGGGGCGTTTACTCAGTCTATTTTATTCTTTCTTATTCGTTCTCTTGTCTGACGAGTTGTTTGCTTTTGCATGACTGAATAAATCCTTTCTTTGTTCATAAAGGCCCTCTCTCTGCCTAGCGCCTTTGCAGGCTTTGGCTGAAACAACACACACACACACACACACCACACACACACCACACATACATACACACACACATACACACACACACACAAACATAACCACACACACACACACACACACACACATACACACACACACACACACACACACACACCCCCCCCACACACACACATACACACCACACACACACCACACATACATACACACACATATACACAAACACACACACACAAACATAAACACACACACCACACACACACACACACCCCACACACACACTCTTCTTTTCTCTGTTAGTTTGTTTGTTTTGCACTCTTTGCATGCAGTCATGTATTCTGCATCTCTCCTCCCCATGTAACTGTATGTGTGGGAACTGTAATGGGAGTTCTCTCTCCTCACTGTGCGGGCCAGACTGCTCCTCAGGGACATGTTTGTTTCCTTCACATGCTTGTTTACTCGCTTATTTGTGTGTTTGCTTGTTTACTCGCTTATTTGTGCGTTTGCTCGTGCGCTTTTAAATCTCATTACTTGTTAAATATGCATGCAGGCTTCCCCCTATGTAAACTCAAAGCTCAGGTCAGCTGATAGTATGAGCCTCATACCTTTCTTTCCTTTCTTTTCTCATAGCTTTCTTTTCTCATAGCTTTCTTTTCTCATAGCTTTCTTTTCTCATAGCTTTCTTTTCTCATAGCTTTCTTTTCTCATACCTTTATTTCCTTTCTTTTCTCATAGCTTTCTTTCCCATGCAGGTTATGCCAGTTACTGTGCATTATACTGTATTCTCCCAATTTCCACAAATGGCAAATTAATCGACTGAAGAAGGACATGGTTTCTCTTGAGTAGGTGGACCTTACTTTGTCAAACATGTCCTTCTTTGTGCTGTTTGTGCATTTCCAGGCACATCCTAAGTGTGCGCACACACACACACACACACACACACACACACACACTCCCAGACTGCTGTCATTAACACAAATCTAATATGGCTCCTCTGCCCCCTACCCCCCACCTCCACATCGCCACCCAGCCGCAGAGCTGCAATTACGGCCACAGAAATATGGCCGCTTCAGTCGAGTGGGTGAGAGAGGAGATGAAGAGCCCTTAACCACTGACCTCACATCAGCTCGCACACACACACACACACACACACACACACTTTCTCTCTCTCTCTCTCTCTCACACACACACACACACACACATAGACATACTTTCTCTCTCTCACACACACACACACTGAGACACACACGTGCAATAACACTGACCTCCCATCAGACTGAGCAGGTTTCCGCCACAATAACACACACCCCCAACAACCCACCCCCACCCTACTGCACATACACACACACACACTACTGACCTCTGATCAGGCTCCACTGGTTTCCCCTACACACACACACACCACCTCCACACACACAGACACTCACACACACACACATTCACATTGACCTCCCATCAGCTCACCAGCCTCCCTTCACATACACACCCTGGCCTTTCTACACACACACACACACACCCTGGCCCTTCCACACACACACACACACTGCTGCACCTGCTCCATGGCCCACTGCCTTCCCCTGGTGGCTCAGACTAACGTGCTTGGCCTGGGACACACACACTTGTCTGAGAGGCCAGATAAAAAAGCTAATGCCACTTTTCTTACACATACATACACACACACACACACACACACACACACACACACACACACACACACACACACACACACACACACACACACATCTTCTGTCAGGAGTGACAGTGCTGTGTGATGTAGCGAGGGACAGAGTCAGGAGAGTTGAGCTGAGGTGGCCTGTCACACTCAGCACCCACGGGCTCATCACTTCCAGGGAAGTGACACATCAGTCTGAGTGTGCGTGTGTGTATGTGTGTGTGTGTGTGTGTGTGTGTGTATGTGTGTGATGCTGTTGAGGCTGAAGTCACCAATTGGCCCTCAACACATTCAGTCAAACATACTCTCACTCAGCTACTCACTACTACAACACTAATACACATTCACACACACACACACACACACACTCACAGACTCACAGCACGACCAGCAGACCTCTACTCTGCCAGGCCACCTACTGTACTGATCTACATAGCTGGCAGCAAACTCAGTCCCCATTGGTTGAGCCCTCCTCCCATCTGTCCAATCCCATCTGGGTGTGATGTGATGCAGCGTGGCAAGGCACAGGTCCCAGACGGGCCGGCGTGTAAGCGTCAAGAGGAGTCAGTCGTCAGGAGGAGTCAGGCGTCGGGAGGAGTCAGGAGGAGTCAGGCGTCGGGAGGAGTCAGGCGTCAGGAGGAGTCAGGAGGAGTCAGGGGGAGTCAGGAAGAGGCAGGAGGAGTCAGGCGTCAGGAGGAGTCAGGAAGAGGCAGGAGGAGTAAAGAGGAGGCAGGAGGGGTCAGGAGGAGTCAGGCATCAGGAGGAGTCAGGCGTCAGGAGGAGGCAGGAAGAGTCAGGAGGAGTCAGGCGTCAGGAGGAGTCAGGAGGAGTCAGGCGTCAGGAGGAGGCAGGAGGAGTCAGGAGGAGGCAGGAGGAGTCAGGAAGAGGCAGGAGGAGTCAGGAGGAGTAAAGAGGAGTCAGGAGGAATCAGGAGACATTAGGAGGAGTCAGGAGGAGTAAAGAGGAGTCAGGGGGAGTCAGGAAGAGGCAGGAGGAGTAAAGAGGAGTCAGGAAGAGGCAGGGGGAGTCAGGAGGAGTCGGGAGGAGTAAAGAGGAGTCAGGAAGAGGCAGGAGGAGTAAGGAGGAGGCGGAAGGAGTCAGGAGATGTCAGGAGGTGTCAAAAGGATGCAGGAGGCATAAAGAGGAGTCAAACACTTGTTCCGTCCCTGTCCCTGTGTGTGTGTGTGTGTGTGTGTGTGTTATGTGCGCATACACAGGTGGCCCCGGCTAATGTCAGGGGGGAAGGATCGATGCAGCACTACAAATCCAGCCCATGCTGATGAGAGGATCTGGCTGTGAAGGATCAGTCAGAGTGGTGTGTGTGTGTGTGTGTGTGTATGTGTGTCCTTGTGTCAGAGCAAAGCCAGACGACACACAGGAATCAAAGACACCCCACCGGCTGGAACAAGCCCAGATTTAGACACACCTCACAGCACACACACACGCACACACACACACACACACACACACACACACACACACACACACACACACACACAGGCATTATTACAGACCCTCATAGCAGAGCAGCTTATGCCAGAATATAGTAGATATACTGTAGATTCCAGTAGCAAATAGGAACTTGTAGTGTCCTTGGTAGAAAATGAGTCTCCGCTTTGGGGATTAATAAAGTTTATCCATCCATCCATCTATATAAGTATATATACTCTTTTGATCCCGCAAGGGAAATTTGGTCTCTGCATTTATCCCAATCCGTGAATTAGTGAAACACACACAGCACACAGTGAACACACAGTGAGGTGAAGCACACACTAATCCCGGCGCAGTGAGCTCCCTGCAACAACAGTGGCGCTCGGGGAGCAGTGAGGGGTTAGGTGCCTTGCTCAAGGGCACTTCTGGTCTACTTCTGGTCTGGGTTCGAACCGGCAACCCTCCGGTTACAAGTCCAAAGCGCTAACCAGTAGGCCACGGCTGCCCCCATCTATTCATCATCCATCCATCTATCATCCATCTTTTCATCCAGCCATCCATCCATTCATCCATCCCCCGCTACTAAACCACTCGATATTTGGTAAGTGATGCGTGGAATAATAATGAATTGTGATGGTATGGTTTGTTTGTGAACCAGTGACTGTACATGTATGCAAGTGAGTGTGTGTTCTGTGTCACATGCGTGAGTGTGTGTTATTTGTTTGCATCCATGAGTGTGTGTTCTGTGTTTATATATCTGTGAGTGTGTGTTCTGTGTTTATATATTCGTGAGTGTGTGTTCTGTGTTTATATATCCGTGAGTGTGTGTTCTGTGTTTATATATTCATGAATGTGTGTTCTGTGTTTATATCCGTGAGGGTGTGTTCTGTGTTTATATATTTGTGAGTGTGTGTTCTGTGTTTATATATCCGTGAGTGAGTGTTCTGTGTTTATATCCGTGAGTGTGTGTTCTGTGTTTATATATTCGTGAGTGTGTGTTCTGTGTTTTTGCGTTGTGCTGTGTGTAGTGCCTCTACAACAGTCACAGTAGCACTAATTGTTGCCCTGCGCTGTGTGTTTTTTTTTTTTTTGGGGGGGGGGGGGGGCGCGGCAGGGGGGTAATTACCCCACCCCCCACCCCCATCACAGCTGTGTCTGTATGCAGCTGCAGAGGAAGAGTCACTCACCGCCACCGAGGTCTCCATCATCCATCCTCCCCACGTCCACCACACAGGACTGCTATTACACAAGACACAGCGCAGCTATAGGGAGAGAAGCTCTGCATTGGACTGCTATTACACAAGACACAGCGCAGCTATAGGGAGAGAAGCTCTGCATTGATTAGATCACAGACGATTACATTGTTCTTTCCAAGAGAAATTCAGGATTGGGAAATTAAAATTGTTTTCCATCAGAGTGAGATCTCTGTTAATACAATGTTTGCCCATTGCTCACTCACTAAAAATGAATGCTTAGACCAAAGCCTCAATACCTAAACTTGTCACTACACACTGTGTTACCATAGCACATTTTCTGCTTTGCACACTGTTTCCAATTCTGCAACACTCTTATTGGGAAACAATACACACAATTTCTTACATTAGACACTTTGTTCAAAAATGAAATCTCGTGTAATCCTTGGGGAAACCACTTCTATTCAAAATGCAAGCACATCTGGTAATTGGTATTACACACATACCTGAAAACATTTACAGAGAAAACTGAACACCAATCAGTCTGAGGCACAAGTAGACTTCAGGTAAGTTATTGTGCACCTGTTCAAGTGAGTACTTTTACATTGAGTACCCGTATACAGTTCTGTATCTGCCCCTTCACTCCCCATTTGTAAAACCTATCGAAGAATTATTTTCAGTGTGCCATTAAAAAAGTATATGACCACCAACCACATACAGTACTGTACCTGCATGCCTCTTTTGCAAGCAATGGAATGGGCATGCAGAGACGTTGAGGTGGGGTCAGTTCAAGGGAGCATATGGCACACAAGGCGATATTTTCCCCGTTGCCAGGCCCGAGAGGACATCGCCTGCAATGTCAATGAGGACGTGTTGCCACAGAGGGCAGAATCCATAACCTCCGCCACACACACACACATTTTCTTTTTAACTTTCTTACTACATTTTGATTTGTTTAGAGTACATTTACTTACAGCATTGCATTGATAACTATGTGATTCTATTTTTCTTTACTGTATTTCTGTAAGAATGTTTGTTTTTTGTAAAACAAACATTTGTTGCAAAAAATGTCAGCTGATTACTGCTGAAATTCTACTTTTGAGTTTCACAGAAGACTGAGTCTGAGAAAGTGACAATCAAAATAGAAACACAAAGACTGCAGTGTTTTATATAAAGCACATCAGTGTGTTGCTGTTGATTAGAAAGAGTAATTCAAACAGTGCATGTGTGTATGGTTTTGTTGCAATAATTCCATTTTTAGAAAGGATTGCTGAATTTTGATTGCAGTGTTTCATTTTGGCATAGATGTGAGTTGTTTATCTCCAAGTGCTTATTTGGTTATGTATAGAGTTTAGACATGATGAGCCAAATTCTGCAAAAAGTGTGTAAGCAATAGTCAAACACTGTAAAGCTAGGTTCACTCTTGAGGAATTCTACCTCATCCTTCACCACCAGGGTTCCACACGGCACTAGGCCATCTAAACTCTGAAATGTGACTGGCGGACTGAGGAATCTTCCTTCCCTGCTTGGTGGAGCACTGACAAGTGTGTGTGTGTGATTAAAAAAAGTGTGTGTCTGCTGCCGCAGGTGACGTGTGTGTTCCTGTGTTTGTCTTTAAGAGCAGTGGGCATGTGAAGGGCATTCGCTAATGGGCTCTCCTGGTGTGGGGAGTGTGTATGTGTGTGTGTGTGTGTGTGTGTGTGAGGGGTGGGGTGGGGGGTGTTGGGTCAGACAGTGGTCCCCCTCATTTTCATCTGCGGCTGATTTGCCCCCTCATTCTGGCCCTTATTTGATTAACCTTAGCATAATCCCAACCCAAACGCACAACCTCGTCCATCATTCCCTCTGAGAGAGTCCGGTCATGCTCGTCCTCTGTCACCGACTCTGTGACTTTGCGCCGCCGGGCCCGATCCGCGCTATGAAACGTGTCCTCTGAGTGTCCAGCCGCGGCGTGATGTCCCCTGATGTGGACGGGTGGCGGCGGCAGCATCATATGACGCGGCGTGCTGATTGGATTAGCCTGCATCTCTAGCAGGGGGGGGGGCATCAGGAGAGTGCCGTCATGGCCGTCTCCCCCCGGGTCTGGACGTCACACCGATTTCCACGCTAAAGACCGCCTGCGCTGTCATCACCACGGAGACGAGGGCCTCGGTGAGCATGTTTGGAGGGAAGTCACTGATGCTGAGAAAGGGCTTTTCTCTTTGCTCTTCCAGATGCACTAAGAGAGCAGTGTAACCATGGTAATTCATTTTGAAGGGCTTTCTGTCGGACGGTTCTGGTTTGTCTAAATTTATCCTGCAGGCTGTGAGGCCTGGGGCTCTGCAGGGTCCATGCTGTGGGCTGGTGAACAGGGGAAGTGCATTAGAGTGGGAGATGGAGGGAGAGAACCGCTTTTTGATGGCCAACGTACATCTCTCTCTCTCCCTCTTATTCTCTCTCTCCCTCTTATTTCCTCTCTCTCTTTCCCTCTCTCTCCCTCTCCATCTTTCTCTCTCTCCACCCTACTTTCTCTCTCTCTCCCCTCCTCCCCCTGTTTCTCTTCCACTGTCTCTCTCTCAGGACACACAGGAGCTGTACAAGGCTATTTCATGCTGTTGCATAATGTTCACACATCTCTTTGTCTTCACACAGAGGCATGCATGCAGTGGCAGCTGAGCTGAGAGCACTCTCTATTTCAGACTCCCAAGCTCCCCAATTCTCAAATGTTTGAATAAAATGTTTAACTTGATTATCTTAATATTATTCCCTCTCTCTCTCACACTCTCTCTCTCTCTGTGTGTGTGTGTATGTGTGTAGCAGGCAGGAGTGTTTCCTTATGACATTGGGTTGTGTGTATGCAGATGGGAGGTTAGAACACAAGCTTGCTGCAGGTGTGGCGGCGGCTGCTGCAGTGTAGCGTTTGGCCCACCGCACGCTCACAGGAAGCCCAGGATGGGTTGGGTTGGGACGGGACGAGCAGACTGTCTGCATTAATGAGCAGCACGTGGCTCGTGCAGCACTGAGAAATGAGCTGCAAAAACAACCCTGCAGTCTTACACACACAAACACACACTCATGCACGCACACACACACACACGCGCACACACACTCATGCACGCACATACACACACACGCGCGCGCGCACACACACACACACACACACACACACACACACACACTCATGCACGCACATACAAACACACACGCGCGCACACACACACACACACATATCCTCTCAAAGCATCGTGCAGCCCTGCAGTCTCCAGACTCTTGGTGTGGAGCCATCACAGAGTCCCTGAGGGGTGGGGAGAATAGAGGTTGTGGTGGGGTGGTGGTTGAGTAAAGGGTTGGGGTGGGGGGTTTACTCTGATCCTCCAAAATCAAAGCCCCCGCTGTGGGCTTTACTAGTCCCATCAGGACCCCCCCCCCCCCCCCCCTCCACCACCACCACCACGACTACCTCTTCCTCCAGGCTCTCCATCTAACTTCATCTCCATAAGTGTCTGACTGATAGAGGATATTAGCAACCCTGTTTTATCAAGGAAATTGTTATCAGTGCTGTTGGGTTAGCCAGAGTCTTGTCACAGTGGGAGTCGCTTTAGCTACTGGTAGGCTAGCTTCCCTTAATGGAGGAGTTGCGTTAGCTATTAGGAGTAGGGTTGCCACATTTGATTTGTTACAAGCAGTTATAAGTTTCATAATGTAAAAGGGGATATCAACAATGACAGCTGGAACCTGCCAGTCTCTCTCTATCTCTCTCTGGTGCGCACTCAAGATGCGTTTCACAATTAATTAGAGTAAGTAACGTTCAAGTTAGATGCTGCTGCATGATCATCCTTGCAGGTAACACAAAGTTGGTACATTTTGATATCGTATCGTAACATTCTCGAAGAGAGAAGCAGTTAGCAGTAAAGCTATTTATTGGCTACATTTTGGTACCCCCTCTGCCCCTTGGTGCCCTTATGCATAATGTGCGTTTCTTACCTATATTTGCCCTGATGCACTCGTTGACGCACAGTGGCATCATGCCCATTGAAATTAAGGGGGCACGTGCCCCCTCTTATTTTTCCTCCCTGATAATGTCTTTGATAACTTTGTTCCGGTTAAGCTCCATAATAAGCCAGAGCCTGTAACGACTCAAATGTATTCTTCTGGATGTGTAATAAATCGTAGGCTACCAAAATAGTTGAAGACTGATCAGCAGCCCTTTTCCTAAAATTGGTGTCTGTGTATCAAAGATTGCTGTGTATGTTCCCAAAGCACCTCACGCACATTGCTCGCAATGTTCTTTTGCTTGCGTTGAACATAGACAGTAAAAGATATGGACAGAGTCATCACGTAGCCTAGACATCAATTGAGGCGGGTGAAGCAAATTTCAACCGTTTCCTGTTGGTCGACGAGGCTTTCTGCGCAGGCTCTGGGGACGTAAATGTAACGTAGGCACGTAGTCTGACTTGTGTAACTCTTGTGATAGCTGCACCGAGAGATTGGGTATGTAGCCACTTACTTCGTTACCACCATGTCTACATTACTGTTCTAAATGTAGTTGTTCGTAGATAAATGTGATTTAATATAAACAGCACTCGCCACATTCATACCTACGCTCTCCGAACGTTCGCCTGCCCTCTTGGCGTTGAACTGTTACAGTTAACTTTAGGCTACAGTTTGAACAGTTGAACTGTTACTACAGGTTAAACGGTTACAATCAATTATTATTATTATTAACTATGGATTTGATGTTGGCCGCGAATTCAGAGCATAGAAACGAGAGTGGTCATTTTGCAGTAAAAATCCCACCAAGTATCCTACCAAGGCATCACGTTGATGTTTCTCCACTCGTTCTCTTCACGTATCTGGCAGCTAACCCATGTAACGTTAGTGAAAAGGGATAGGCTACCGTTCAAAAGGAGGCCTACAGTTGTTGGATATGACCGTGATTCAGAGGGCAAGAAAATAAAGCAGTCTCTCATGTATCAAGTCAAAATTGCTCATGATTTGCAGGTAGCAACTTACAAATGAGGTAGCTATTGCTTGCCGTAATGGTAATAAAAAATATATTAGGCCTACTAGTAGTAAAATATCCAAATACTTAGTGTTAATCTTAGGACTCAGCACTGAAACTGTGAAACTTCTTTCAAAGTCCTTCATCACATGAATTAAGATTAAAATAATTTAATTTTCTGAGCTCCACAAAGTCAGCCCTCTGCACCTTTTTTAATGTAAGCCCCCCCCCCCCCGAAAAAAATCCTGATTGTGCCCCCCAAGAATTTTGGCTTGCATGACGCCCCTGTTGACGCAGACACACGCACTCGCTTTGGACTCCTTTCCCTGCTGCTGTCCCTTTCTATGTTAGTCTACAGAGCAACTAGGACAGGCGCGTGTAACTACAAAGTGGGGTCTGGGTTTGTGGTTGCGCGGCAGTTGCTAGGTAATAATGTAAACTTTATATTTGCAGCCAATCAACAAAAAGCATGTCTTTTATGTCTGTGTACTGTATGTAGGCCTAGGCTACACAGGATTTGATGTACGATAAACACAACCAAGAACAAAACCGTTTGAAACTAGCAGATAATCAGACAGTAGCAGTAACAGCAAAAAATGTCCTGTCCTGTTAGTACTGTCCTGAGTAGTGTCCCGAGACAGTTAGACACTGTCCCGAGACACCCAGACACTGTCCCGGGACAGTTAGCCACTGTCCTGTGACACCCATGACTGTCCTGTGACACCCATGACTGTCCTGTAACACCCAGACACTGTCCCGGGACACCCAGACACTGTCCTGTGACACCCAGATACTGTCCCGAGACACCCAGACACTGTCCCGAGACACTCATGACTGTCCTGTGACACCTAGACACTGTCCCGAGACAGTTAGACACTGTCCTGTGACACCCATGACTGTCCTGTAACACCCAGACACTGTCCCGAGACAGTTAGACACTGTCCCGTGACACCCATGACTGTCCTGTAACACCCAGGCACTGTCCTGTGACACCTATGACTGTCCTGTGACACCTAGATACTGTCCCGTGACACCTATGACTGTCCTGTAACATCCAGACACTGTCCCGAGACAGTTAGACACTGTCCCGTGACACCCATGACTGTCCTGTAACACCCAGGCACTGTCCTGTGACACCTATGACTGTCCTGTGACACCTATGACTGTCCTGTGACACCTAGACACTGTCCCGTGACACCTATGACTGTCCTGTAACATCCAGACACTGTCCTGTAACACCCAGACACTGTCCCGTGACACCCATCACTGTCCTGTAACACCCAGACACTGTCCTGTAACACCCAGACACTGTCCCGTGACACCTATGACTGTCCCGTGACACCTATGACTGTCCTGTGACACCTATGACTGTCCTGTAACATCCAGACACTGTCCCGAGACAGTTAGACACTGTCCCGTGACACCCATGACTGTCCTGTAACACCCAGACACTGTCCTGTAACACCCAGACACTGTCCCGTGACACCTATGACTGTCTTGTGACACCCAGACACTGTCCCGAGACAGTTAGCCACTGTCCTGTAACACCCAGACACTGTCTCGAGACAGTTAGACACTGTCCCGTGACACCCATGACTGTCCTGTAACACCCAGACACTGTCCTGTGACACCTAGACACTGTCCGGTGACACTCATGACTGTCCTGTAACATCCAGACACTGTCCCGTGACACCCATGACTGTCCTGTAACACCCAGACACTGTCCTGTGACACCTAGACACTGTCCGGTGACACTCATGACTGTCCTGTAACACCCAGACACTGTCCCGTGACACCTTTGACTGTCCTGTGACACCCAGACACTGTCCTGGGACAGTTAGCCACTGTCCTGTAACACCCAGACACTGTCCCGAGACAGTTAGACACTGTCCCGTGACACCCATGACTGTCCTGTAACACCCAGACACTGTCTCGTGACACCTATGACTGTCCTGTGACACCTAGACACTGTCCCGTGACACCTATGACTGTCCTGTAACACCCAGACACTGTCCCGTGACACCTATGACTGTCCTGTAACACCCAGACACTGTCCCGTGACACCTATGACTGTCCTGTAACATCCAGACACTGTCCTGAGACAGTTAGCTACTGTCCTGTGACACCAAGCCACTGTCCTGTGACACCAATGACAAATGTTCCAAATGTGAACCACTTTGAGCTGCATTCTGTGAATGAAAGGTGCTATAATTAATTATATTTATAATTATTATAATAATTATTATAATTATTATTATGTAGAATCATTTATGTCTTTGAATCATTGTGTGTGTGTGTGTGTGTGTGTGTGTGTGTGTGTGTGTGTGTGTATGTATGTATGTATGTATCTTTTTATTTGTTTTGTTTTAGATAAAATATAAAGCTTATTAATTGTTTTACATAAAATTGTACATGTAAAAATCCTTTTTTGCTTTATGACTTTTTAAGTTTTAAAGTTGTTTGTTAGAATTTTTAATAAAGATGACTTGTGCTTTAAAGTAGTAGCTCTGGATTTGTGTTTTGTTATCAAGTAATGTTCAAGCACAGCTGGCATTCAGCCAACACTCAGTCAGATCAGTTAGTGTGTGGGCCAGTGCATGCCCAGGGACCCAGGCAACCCTCAGCCAACACTTTGATAAACAATAACACCCACACCTGGGCCGACAGACAGACAGACAGACAGACAGATAGATGCTTTATTTGTATGAAGATAACAAAATATCAACTCAGGTCTCAGTGCAGACCAAGTACTATAGTGAATAATAAATAAATACAATATAACATAACATAAGTGCTTGTTTATGGAAGTCCACAACAACCATCTCCTTGGTCTTGGTGAGTTTGTTTTCCTTGCATAACAAAACAATAAGTCATTTTACGGCGTTTTGGCCACACTTGGGGCAGAGCAAATCTTTATGTCAGTTTCCACTGATTGGGCCATGGGCATGGGCAGGGATGGGCAGTATTTCTAATACATGTGTTTAAAATATGTATTTCAAATACAAAATACTATTTTGTCATTTGTATTTTATTGAGATAATGAAAATGCCTTCGTATTTTGTATCAAAATACTTCAGTGTTGCGTATTTTTGTATTTTCAAAATACTTTAAAATACTTTCTGTGAAACACTGTGATGACATCTATCTAACTATCTATACTGTAAAGCACGAAATGTCTGTCTCTGTCTGTTTGTGGCACCCTTGCATGGTCAAGCTGGAATGATTAACAGGCCCCATAACAACTATATAAAAAATATTTTATATATATAAAAAATAGTCTGAATGCAACACTGTCTGAGAAGTTAGTTGTGCTCAAAGGCATCAACTGAGGAAACACGACTAGCTAAGGTTACACACACTCCTTTGCTCACACAAGGACAGCAGAAGGACTTGAATTCACAAGTTTATATTGCAACACTTGAGTTTGATATTTTCCTTTCTTTTTTCTGTTTTACAGGTTTTTTTTCTAGACTTTAAATTTGTCTATGTTCTCTGACCTGTGAAATATTTCAGTGCTATGGTAACTTGACAAGATACCTCAAACAAGGACATTTCCAATTTTGCACATTTTAAATAACAAATGATTGATAATGTCATAATAATTGGCTTCTAATTGGCTCAACTGATTGGATGGTATTAATGTGACAACCTGATTTTTATTTTTACTTTTTTTTGTATTTACATTGATAGAAGTTGTGCACACACCATCAGGTGTATACAAAATTATTCAACTGTGATGAAACTCACCATAAGTGTGGTAATGATGTGGTTATATAACTTAAAAGGTTAAAATGCTACCTAGTTTAAATTTCTAAATCAGTCATCTATTTGGATTGTTTGTCTTTCAGTTATTGTCACTGATTCATAGTGGGCAATCTATTACACCAACTGGTTGGAAAGTGCAACAGTTGTGGAGTCGGCATTGCATGTCGCTGCAAAACAGTACATCTCCAAACTTATAAACAGTAACTGTCAAATAAGGAATTTGAAGATGACATCCGAAAAGCATTAGATTGCATAGAAAACTGATTGATATGAATACACTGTACAGTTTATGTAGTAATAATGCACTGGTTATGAATAACAACTATTTTAAGTAAACATACAATTAGTAATGCAAAAAGTTTTTGTTCTAAGATTTATTTCTCTTTTGTGGCCCCAATTAGTCCAGGAAACTGGCAAAAATGATACAGACTGCCATAATCTGTGATGAAGATATCATAGATGTTGACCTTGTGCTCGACGTAATGATGCCTGAGGTAAGGAAATGTGAATATAAAAGCCATGTCATATTATGATCAGTGTGGTTTCTCCAGAATAAATAAACCAAACCATACCAAACATGCATATTGTCACTACATTCTCATGCTATTTCCAATTTGAAATCTGTTTGCATTTGAAGGTTTCCATTAACATTGTCACGAACCACGAGGGTTTCTGCAGGTTTCTGGAGAGGTTCATGTCCATGCATCCGGCATTGGAGTAACAAGCATTGCTGTTTTTTTCTGTATTTATACATTCTTTTTTAATGTATTAGTTGTTTATTTATTTATTTATGTCTTATTGGATTTCAATTTATTATCTTCATTTCATTATTTACAAGGATACAAGGATACAAGGAAGTTTATTGTCACATGCATATAGTTACTGGAAGTAAGAAATGCAGTGAAATTATGTCTGGTGTCAGCCTATTTGTGCATTTATGGGGGGGGGGGGGGTAAAAAGTGCAGTAGAAGAGGGGTTTAGTAGATTAAGTGGCAAGGGCTGCATAAAAAAGGTGGGGGAGGATTGGGATTGGGTGGGGGGCACCAACAAGGAGCACCCAAGAGCAACAGGGGCAAGGAAAAACTCCCTTACCAAGGAAGAAACCTTGGGCAGATCCACGGCTCAAGGGGCTAACCCAACTGCCAGGGGTCTTGGTGTGTGTGTTGGGGGGATGACAGGGGAGATGGGATAGTGTGCTGTGTATGTGGGGAGAGGGCAGTGTGCAATATGTGTGTTGGAGAAGCTTCCTCATGAGACAATGTGCTGTGTATTGGGGGGGGGGGGGGGCAGTGTGCTGTAAGTATGTTGGGGATGTGTGTTGGAGAAGCTTCCTGATGAAATAATGTGCTGTGTATGTAGGGGGGGGGGGGGGCAGGGACTTACTATTGCAAGCAGAGTACTGTATGTATGATGTATGTGAGTGATGACAGTGAAGATGTGTGTGTGGGCGGGAGGGGAGTGGAGCAGTGACTGTGTGTGTGTGTGTGTGTGTGTGTAGTGTGTGTGTGGGCAGTGTGCTGTAAGTATGTTGGGGATGTGTATTGGAGAAGCTTCCTGATGAAATAATGTGCTGTGTATGTAGGGGGGGGGCAGGGACTTACTATTGCAAGCAGAGTACTGTATGTATGATGTATGTGAGTGATGACAGTGAAGATATGTGTGTGGGCGGGAGGGGAGTGGAGCAGTGACTGTGTGTGTGTGTGTGTGTGTAGTGTGTGTGTGGGTAGGTGGGGGAAGTGTGCTGTAAGTATGTAGAGGATGTGTGTTGGAGAAGATCCTGAAGACAGTGTGCTGTGTATGTAGGGGGGGGGGGGGCAGTGTGCAGCAAGTATGTAGAGGAGGCTTACTGTAGCAAGCAGTGTGCTGTATGTATGTGAAGTGATGACAGTGATGATGTAAGTGTGTGTGTTGGGGATGGGGGTGGGGTGGGGGTGGGGGGGGCAGAAGGCTAAACCTTCTGGGGGGATGACAGGGGAGATGGGAGTTCAGGGGCAGAAGGCTAGGCAATCAAGGACATGGGTAGATGGAAGAGAAATCAAAAATAATAAATAAAAAGTTCAATGGAGATGTGCAAAAGTTGGAGAAAGTCAGATATGTGTGTGTGTGTGTGTGTGTGTGTGTTTTGACGTGTGATGAAATAAGAAAATAAATAAAAGGTCTGTAGCATAGGGAGAGGGATGTAAAAGTGCTAAAAGTCTTGTAGGTGTGTGTGTGTGTGGGGGGGGGGGGGGCAGTGTGCAGCAAGTATGTAGAGGAGGCTTACTGTAGCAAGCAGTGTGCTGTATGTATGTGAAGTGATGACAGTGATGATGTAAGTGTGTGTGTTGGGGATGGGGGTGGGGTGGGGGGTGGGGGGGCAGAAAGGCTAGGCAATCAAGGACATGGGTAGATGGAGGAGAAATCAAAAATAATAATAAAAAGTTCTATGGAGATATGCAAAAGTTGGAGAAAGTCAGATATGTGTGTGTGTGTGTGTGTGTGTGTTTGTAAAATAAATAAAATAAATAAAAGGTCTGTAGCTTAGGGAGAGGGATGTAAAAGTGCTAAAAGTCTTGTAGGTGTGTGTGGGGGGTGGGGGGGTCATGAGTGCTGAGTAGTGAATGAGTGCAAAGTCAGTATAGTGTGAGTTCAGAGTTGGGAAATGTTTGAGAGTGCTGAGGAGTGAATGTGTGCAAAGTCAGTATAGTGTGAGTTCAGAGTTCGGATGGCCTGGGGATAAAAACTTCTCCTAAGTCTCTCAGTTCTGGCTTTGTGACTACATAGGCGTCTTCTTGATTTCAGTGGTAGGAATAATCCATTGTTAGGATGAGAAGAGTCCTTCAGAATCTTTTGGGCTCTTAGGAGTACTCTTCTGGAATAGATATCTTGTAGAGCAGGGAGTTGAGTTCTTATTGTACGTTCAGCTGAGCGCACTACTCTCTGCAGAGTACTACAATCTCTAACTGTGGAGTTCCCATACCAGGTGATGATGCTACCAGTTAGAACACTCTCAACCGCTGAAGTGTAGAAGGCCTTCATGATGGATGTAGAAACTTTGAATTTCCTTAGCTGACGAAGGAAGTAGAGTCGTTGTCTGGACTTCTTCAGAACATATTGAGTGTTAACAGTCCATGTTAAGTCTTCAGTAATGTGGACACCAAGGTATTTAAAACTTGTTACTATATGTGTGTACTGGGGAAATTTGATTTTTTTTGGTGTTAAGTTTATGGTGTATTTTGTTCTGAGAGAAAACTGAACCATGCAAGGTTTTCCGTATTTAGATTTACAAAGCTTTTTTGTTTAAAAGGTTTTTTGTTCTTATGTTTAGAATTAAAATGTGTTCTCCAAAACTGTCCAGTTGTCTGTTTTTGTGATCATCTACCCATGGATGGCTACAACATTTGGTTAAGCAAGCCTATGACTTAACAGACCTGGGGGGTATTCCAAGTACATGGTTTAGTGATAAACCTGGGTAACTTAACTCAGAGTAAGTGGTAAACCTCCTACAACAAGAGCCCTATGGTATTGTTTTGTTAGGAGAATGAAGCCATACAGCTCTTCTATTAGGAGGTTTACCACCTACTCTGTGTTAACTAACCCAGGTTTGTCACTAAACCTCGTACTTGGAATACCCCCCTGGTAAGATGCCTAAATATTTACACATTTGCCTATAATAATTATCTAAACAATTATTATTTATTCTTAAAATATTTGCTGGCACAAGGAGTTTCATTAATTATATTTCCCTTTATGCGTGCATGACGATAAACTACTTGAACTTGAACTAATGCTGCTTGTGGAATATCAACAATATACATTAAGTGTTTAATATACGTAGGCTATTTGTTGTAAGTAAAAAGTGATTCATATATTTCTTGGTTACAAGTAGCCTAGGCTAGCCTACAAGTTAATAACAAATAGAACAGAAAGAGGTGGAAGGTAGCCTAATAGGCCTAGGTGGCATAACAAACATTTCAACAAAACAAAACATTTCCAAAGCAACTGAGGTCGACAACGGATACTTGTGTTTTTATTTGGCGTTTTACCTAACTTTCCACGAGACAACCATCATGACAGCGCTACACACCTAGCACACATACCTTTACACAAGACAGTTCTGCAAGGCACAACGTAACTTAAGCAAGACAATGCTGGATAAACAAAAACATGTTTTACAGCAGAATAATATTGGCCAGACGTCGCCCTACATTCAGCGTTGTAAGTTAATAACCCACTTTCTACAAGCCACGTGTCTTCCTAACATCCCGACATTGAAATTGTATTTTCCAACGAAACAAATAAAGACAAAAAATAGCTTTGTTCGTGATCTGTCTAGAATCTTTGATACCACTAGCCAACTTCCGCAATACAGTGCCACAAGATAGTACGCGACTTCCGCAAGACAGTGCCGCGAGACACTACGCAACATCCGCAAGACAGAGGACAGGACAAAAGTACGGTACAGTACAGTTTCGGCTCTAACCGCCTCTCTAATCAGATGTTAATTTTCACCAAAAACCGGGACAAGTTGTGTCCCGGGAAATCTTATTAATTATCAGGGACAGTCACTCAAAAAAGAGAACAATCCCGGGTAATCCAGTGCATGTGACATGGCTAGCTTCCCTTAGTGGAGGAGCTGCGTTAGCTACTGGGAGGCTAGCTTCCCTTAGTGGAGGAGCTGAGTTAGCTACTGGGAGGCTGGGAGGCTACCTTCCCTTAGTGGAGGAGCTGCGTTAGCTACTGGGAGGCTAGCTTCCCTTAGTGGAGGAGCTGCGTAAGCTACTGGGAGGCTACCTTCCCTTAGTGGAGGAGCTGCGTTAGCTACTGGGAGGCTAGCTTCCCTTAGTGGAGGAGCTGCGTTAGCTACTGGGAGGCTAGCTTCCCTTAGTGGAGGAGCTGCGTTAGCTACTGGGAGGCTACCTTCCCTTAGTGGAGGAGCTGCGTTAGCTACTGGGAGGCTAGTTTCCCTTAGTGGAGGAGCTGCGTAAGCTACTGGGAGGCTACCTTCCCTTAGTGGAGGAGCTGCGTTAGCTACTGGGAGGCTAGCTTCCCTTAGTGGAGGAGCTGCGTTAGCTACTGGGAGGCTACCTTCCCTAAGTGCGGAGTTGCTTCAGGGGAAGCAGTCTTACTTGCTGTCTTAGTTAAGCGCAGGGGAGACGGTGGCGTGTCTGTGCTGATTTCTAAAAGTGGAGAATGAGGACATGAGGACAGTTGGTGGGTAAGTAGTGGGGTTTAATCGTATGGAGGTCAAGCGTGCTGTTGGACGGGGCAGAGATCTCATCAGGAGAAAAGTAACACCAGAGCCCTGGCACGGATGAGGGCAGAGGATAAGCCCTCCTCAGCTGGACACTGTCCTGGAGGCCCCGTTTCTCCCTCTCTCTCTTTCTTTTTCTCTCTCTCTCTCCTTCTCTTTCTTTCTCTCTCTCTTTCAGATCTTTCCTGTCTGCGTATTTTTGCTCTGGATAAATGCCAGTCACCCCCGCCCCCCCCTCTCTGGACCCATGTGGCCTCAGTCTTCCTCTCTTCTCCAGGGTCCTCACAGCTTCCCAACCTGAGATCGGAACCCTGGAGAGATTCTTAGAACATCCTATAGAACGGATTCTTAGAATCTTCCATGATCATGTGGAATGTTCTTATCCTTTGGACATTCCTTTGGAATGAAGCCAGAACCTGTGTGGTGATGTGTGCTTCTTTTAAACCTATGACTTTATGGTTACCACTGACATTAGTAACCATGGTAACATCAAAGAAGCAGAGGCAAGACAGACAGGTTTTTTTTTTTTGACTCTTCTTGAGTGTTGTTTTTGTTGGTGCATGGAAATTACATTGTCTGGGAAATTCTCCATGGAAACGGGATGAAAAGAGAGAGAGAGAGAGAGAAAGAGAGAGAGAGAGAGAGAGAGAGAAAAAGGTGTGAATGAAGAAGAATGCTGGAGTAGTGGAGGATGAGGAGGGAGGGGGTTGGACGTCACACACGTGAACCTCAAGAGCCGCTGTCCAGCCCACCTCTTACACATCTGCATCATGAGGGCCCCCGTGTCCACTGGAGGCAGTCCATAGAACATGAGTGCACATATATACACGCTCACACACACACACACATGCACATACACACACACATTCACAGAAACACATGCACAGACACACACACACACATGCACAGACACACACACACACACATGCACAGACACACACACACACACATGCACAGACACACACACACATGCACAGACACCTACACAGACACAAACAAACATACCTACCCAAACACACTTACAACAGACTCGCACACATGCACACACATGAACAGTGCACAGACACCTACACAGACACAAATCAATATACACACGCACACATGCACAGACACCTACAGACACAAACAAACATACATACCCAAACACACACATGCACAGACACCTACACAGACACAAACAAACATACCCAAACACACTTACAACAGACGCACACACATGCGCACGCACATGTAACGGATGTTAGCTAGCATAGCTGTGTGTGTCGAATGTTGGTAAACCTCAAGATGCCTAAAGAGCAGTGCTGACATGAAAGCTAGCAGGCTGTTCAACACAACGCAGGTTACACACGCACACACACATGCACATACACTTACAACAAACATTCAAACACACTTAAAACAGACACACACACAGACACTCACAACAAACATATATACACACATTCTTATAAACAGCCAAACACTCTAATAACAAACACACACTCACACATACTGTATATACATATACAGTACACTCTCTCTCTCTCTCACACACACACACAGACACGCTTATTCACATCACAAGTGGCATCTAGGCACAAGCCAGCTGTCGTGTGCGTACTGTACTGGCTGCTGTAGTGCAGCAGGCCTGTAGGCTCCATCCATCACCCAGTGTGCAGTGCGGTGGGAAGGAGGAGAAGTGGGGTGCAGAATGCCCTGCGCTCTGGTGCAATGCAGGTCTGCTCGGGGGCAACCAGAAGAGGGCCAAACCGAGAGGAGGATTAATCCTGATCCTGGAGGAGCCCAAACCCAAACCCAGATGGCAGCTGGTTCTGTCCCAAGTCGGCCCAGGACAGAACCACCACAGACCCAACTGCTAGCTGCATCCAGACAATCGTTCAGAACCAGAACGCGAGTCCAGCTCTTATCCTAGTTCACCTATTGCAGTTTTCTCAAATTCAGCAAATAGCTTCCAAGCAAACAGTGTGACCTCAACAAAACCCAGGAGTTTGCACTCTGTCCCGGCTTCGGACATGCAAAGCAAAACCAGTGGTTAGGACCAAGTCACACAATGTTCTATTCAAAGGTGATTCATTAACAGGAATAAGAAGGGGTATTGTCGGTTGAGCTAAATTATTGATAACATTTAGCCAAAATCTGTACCTCTAAAGCCTCCCTACACCAGCTGCACAACCGCAGTGGGCACATGTGCCAAGGGTGGTGTAGGGGACCATTTATAATGTCACACAAGAGGAAATTACAGCCCTGTAGGTCATTATAGAATTAGTTGCTACTACGTCTTCTAATGAAATTGCAAGCTTAGCTTATTGTAAATCATAAAAAAAACGTATAAAGTAGATTCAAGTAGTTAGATGATAACACACCATTGATCTGTCTGTAACAGTGGGAAGAGAGAGGGAGAGAGAGAGGGTGTGTGCCTGTGTGAGTATGTGTGTGTGTGTGTGTGTGTGTGTGTCTGTGATTGTAAGTGTGTGCAAGGGATAATACACTGCAGTTCGCAGCTATTGTGTTGAGTATTTGTTTACCAGGTTAATTGATATGTGTGCACTTTGGTTGATAATGACCTACACATGAAGCAGCACGTACACTGGAGGTGTTTCTGTGGCCTGATATAGATCTGAAACGTGGCAGTTTCTCTAAGAGTAGGGTCGTGGGTGCATTAGGAGTGTGTGTGCTGAAACCTTGAGTTCGATGTCAGAGAAGATAACCTTTACGGGTGAGATGAACGCAGGAACAGAAGGAGAGGAGAACAGAGGCAGAGAGAGAATGAGTGTGTGTGTGTGTGGGGGGGGACTTATGGTAAGAAAATAGAGTGTTATAGAGAATCTCAATGAGTGTGGCTACTGACAGCAATATTCAGAGTAGACTAGAGTAGAGTCAGTAGAATTAGAGTAGAATTAAAGCAGAGTGAGACGAGTTAGAATTAC
>NW_027468848.1:7841185-7861185 GCF_046254945.1 Alosa pseudoharengus
AGCCTGAGAGGAGAAGGAGGAGGAGGAGGAGGAGGAGTGACACAGCACTCAGTCTTTCATCTCACTTCTGCAGCGTCTCACAGCAGCTGCATATTTTAGTGTTTAGTCTGTTTCACATCATCTCCCTCACGGCCACCATGAGTGTGTGTGTGTGTGTGTGTGTGTGTGTTATTTGGGCTCTTTCTGTCACCTGTCTTCGGTGTCAGGCGTAGTTGTGAGGTGGATGTAGCGTTTCCATTGGGGATCAGAGCTGAGTGTTTCTTCCTGTCGTCGGCAGCAATCATGACATCATCTTATCAGCTGGTGTCAGGCAGCACGTGATCGGCCCCTCTTGACGTTTATGAAGATTGATCGCGTGCTTAGACGAGAGACCCTAAACCACGCAACGGCCAATCAGCACGCACGGAGAGGGAGCTGAGTTTTCTGCAATATGACCTCATGCGCAGGCCTCAGTCCGAATTCCGGAGAGGTCCGGTAGACGGGATTCGACTGGTCGCTGGACAAATAGCATTGATCCACTCTCTAATTAAAATCGACCACCACGTATCCACCCGTCTTTTATGAGCCCTTGTAGACCTCCTCTACTGCGCCAGTCATATATTTCTCCCCCCACATGCCCCCACCCCCATGGTTCGGACCGGGCGACCGGGCTACTGCGGTTCCACCACCACCACCGCGGAAGTGACATCAAAGACACCTACACCCTGGGCTCACGCTGGTCCCCCCCCCACCCCCACCCCCCCGTTGCCTGGATACACAGATGGGGAGTGCTTGGTCACACCGGCGGATTAGCATGTGCATCTTCCCGTTGGCATGGCGATCCCGCATCCGCAGAGTGTTGGAATGATGCTCCATAAATCACGATTGTGCTCCTCTCCTCCTTCTCTCTTTCTCTCTCTCTCTCTTTCTCTCTCTCTCTCTCTCAGACCGTAATAACTTCCCTGGGGCTTGCAGAAAGACAATGCCTTCTGTGTCTTAGGAATCCAGCTGAGGCTGTTTGCATAGCATTACTCAGACAGACAGACAGACAGACTAGTATTCACACTTCCAACACAGTTGGACAGACAAACAGGCCATTGACACAACGTCCACTGCATACAAATAAAGAGAGGGACAGACATACAGACAGACAGACCGTCCATTCACACATTGAACACTGCAAACAAACTTCCTCTATGAATGTGAGTTACTCGTACCCATCAGTGTCTTTAGCGCCATTTGTTTCAGATTTAATTCATTAAATAGCCGCATTCAACCACATTTACATTGGTGGGGTAAAAAAAAAAAAAAAGTCGAGTTCAAATGGCTCTGGTAAATCTGTGGATATAAAAACCCTAAGCACAAAATATTCTAGTTAGCTAGGAAGATAAGCATTTGGCAATCTGTGAATGTGTTGTTTAATCATCTACCTCTAACAGGATATGGGTGTTTTCCATGAAGTTGCTTAACCACAAAATCACCATCCCAATTGCACCTATCCATTTATTATCACACGAGCTTATGTAATCAAGACACGCACGAGGGATGTTGGCTGTCACTGTGAACTATAAATACAAGGCATCAGCAGCACGGGTATAATGCACTCAAGTGCACCACGGGATCAGCCATAGACCTGGACCTGACTGCTCAACAGCTATTAACACCAATCATTTCAGCTGTGGAGTGGTGCATGAAAGCAAGTCAGTCAGACGATCCCAGCCAGCGGCGGGAATGTGTGAGCACAAACACACACACATGCATACACACACACATGCATACACACACATGCATACACACACACACACACACACACACACATACACACACACACACACACGCTGGAATGACACCGTACCTCCCTGATAGCTGAGTACATGCATACACACACACACACACACACGCTGGAATGACACCGTACCTCCCTGATAGCTGAGTACATGCATACACACACACACACACACACGCTGGAATGACACCGTATCTCCGTGATAGCTGAGTCCCAAAACATCACAGGGAGGTCAAGCGCAGGCAGGTACCAGAGCCGCTGTTGTGAGATGCGAGAGGATCTGTGTGCTCTCACGCCCCTCACAACAGGGGGTGATTACAGGACTTACTGCACTACCACAGAGTAGACAGAAACAATAGTGACACATTCACACACACACACACACACACACACAGAGACACACTGCAGATTTAACACTCACACACACACACACACAGAGACACACTGCAGATTTAACACTCACACGCACATACAGTAACTGTGGACTTAACTCTGCCACGCAGAGAAGTCATCTGTCTATCTGGACTTGACCTGTCCCAGGATTCGTGTAGATGTAGTTGGTTAATGTTATTAGCAGTTAACTGGTTTGTGTAGATGCAGTTGGTTAATGTTATTAGCAGTTAACTGGTTTGTGTAGATGCAGTTGGTTATTAGCAGTTAACTGGCTTGTGTAGATGTAGTTGGTTAATGTTATTGGCAGTTAACTGGTTTGTGTAGATGTAGTTGGTTAACGTTATTAGCAGTTAACTGGTTTGTGTAGATGCAGTTGGTTAACGTTATTAGCAGTTAACTGGTTTGTGTAGATGCAGTTGGTTAACGTTATTAGCAGTTAACTGGTTTGTGTAGATGTAGTTGGTTAACGTTATTGGCTGTTAACTGGTTTGTGTGGATGCAGTTGGTTAATGTTATTCGCAGTTAACTGGTTTGTGTGGATGCAGTTGGTTAATGTTATTAGCAGTTAACTGGTTTGTGTAGATGCAGATGGTTATTAGCAGTTAATTGGTTTGTGTAGATGCAGTTGGTTATTAGCAGTTAACTGGTTTGTGAAGATGTAGTTGGTTAATGTTATTAGCAGTTAACTGATTATTAAGTCACGTCCGTCATGAATTTAACATCAACACTATGGGCCCGAGTCCGGCGGCGATATAGGTAGCGAGATGATGGTCATCAAGGTGGAGACTCTGAAATGGGCGAGTCCTTTCCGGTGAAGTGAAATAGAATAAACCAATCACATGCAACCAGTGTTAAATTCTGATCTACAGTATCTATCAGTCGTTTATTAATTAACTTGGACCCGACTGCCCACTTTGTGTGTCTGACTTCGCTCTAGCCACAGTGCGCATACACTGTCTGCAAAATACACTGTCAAACTTGCACCCTCTGTCCTATTTATGAAAATAAGAAAATTGTAACGTTAAGGCCAGTGACAGACAGGCCCGCTTAGAGCCTGAATACTGAGTTTAATGCGGGGATCACATTAGCCAGCGGCAAGCAGCAGGTTTCCTATTGTTCTCTATGATTCGGCAGCGGAACGGTGGCAACGCTGGCATAACACTAGCGTTGAAGAAGCTGGGTGTTGAACTTGGTTCAATTTTCAAAGCGCAACGCGAGCGTATTCAAGGCAAACCGTTTGTGTTACCATAGGAATGAGATAGAACTTATTATGGTCTGAGCGTTGTGTTACGCTTGCCGCTGCCTAATGTGATCCTCGCCTAATGGCCCGACAGATGGACACGCCTGCCCAGGCCGGGACAGCCAGACATCATCGTTATGTAACATTCTAGTATTATGACATCATAATGGACACGTGGTAGTCAAAAGCCAAATCAACTTCTAAACCAACATCATAGAAAACACAAGTATGTGACTTATTATCAGCATATAAAATGAAATAAAAACAGAACTTGAGATGAACCTACATATATTTAGTAAACTTCTGACCTGTGCTACCAGCCCCCCTCCAACTGACCTGTGCTACCAGCCCCACCCCCCTCCGACTGACCCTCTGGGTGAGACTAGTGATGTAATTGCATCGTCATGGTGACGAAGAGAGGATGGTGGAGGCTGGGTGATTTGTCTGTTTTCTTTTATTTTCTGTGTTGTTTTTTTTTTGCGTTAATGTTTCAGTGGCGCATTTGTGTGATTAATTAGCATCCAGAGAAAACTGCAACATCCTTAAAAATCCATAAAGAGGTCCAAACTTCACCACAGTGGGTTTTCTAACAGCAGAAGGTCCAGGCACTGTATATGGCTCTACCTCCTAGTGTCTAGGGCCTTTGATAAGGAGCAGAATCGTCTGAATCCCAGAGGCAGCGCCCTTTAAAAGGACCGCGGTGGAATGTTGAACATAATGCTGCACAGTGGTAAGCCAGGTAACACCAGCTGAAGTCTTCTTCCAACACACACACACACACACACACACACACACTCTCTCTCTCTCACAAACATACACACACATACTGACACACACACACACACACACTCATTCTTTCTCTCTCTCTCTCTCCCTCTCTCTCACATACACACACATACTGATACACACACACACACACACACACACTCACATGCTTGTCCAAGTCTATGAATAGCTCAGAGCTGAGAAATTCACATCTCACCACCAACACAGTCCATAAATCATGAATCAGCCTCTCTGCCTCCATCTCACCTCCTCCCCTCCGCTCTACAACCCCCCACCCCCCCCCCCCCCCACGCCTGATCTACCCTATCCTCTCTATGCACCCCCCCCACACACACACACCTCCTGATCTACCCTATCCTCTCTATGCACCCCCCCCCACACACACACCTCCTGATCTACCCTATCCTCTCTATGCACCCCCCCACGCCTGATCTACCCTATCCTCTCTATGCACCCCCCCACGCCTGATCTACCCTATCCTCTCTATGCACCCCCCCCCCACACACACACCTGATCTACCCTATCCTCTCTATGCACCCCCCCCACACACACACACACCTCCTGATCTACCCTATCCTCTCTATGCACCCCCACCACCCCCCCACGCCTGATCTACCCTATCCTCTCTATGCACCCCCCCACCACACCCCTGATCTACCCTATCCTCTCTATGCACCCCCCACCCACACACCTCCTGATCTACCCTATCCTCTCTATGCACCCCCCCACACACACACACCTCCTGATCTACCCTATCCTCTCTATATCTCTCTATGCACCCCCCCACACACACACACACCTCCTGATCTACCCTCTCCCTTATGCTTCCTATTCTCTTATCTTGTCTTTTATGCTCTCTCTCATCTTTCTCTTTCTCTCCCCCTGCCATCCCCCCATCCCACAGCCGTGCAGATGGTGCCAGTGTTATGGTGAGTCGGTCGGCGTGGTCAGGCAGTCAGGCTTGGCTTGGAATCAGAACAGGAAGCAGTTTCTCTGTTTATTAGATCAGAGGCACAAACTCACACACACACACACATTCAGCCTCGAAGGCCAACCACCCACATAATGCTCTTTTACAGTCCACTGCTGTTCTGAAAAATAGAAGAACCCCTTCTTAACGGGTGTGTGCATAGGCACTAGTTACAATACATAACACAATGGCGCAAACAGGATCCTGAAGGTCTCAGCGGTGGAATGGTGAGCTGGCTGAGATTCCTCAATACCAGTAGGCTAACAATTAAGCACAATCAAAGTAAAAATACTACACTTACCGTATAGCTCGTGTATAGTGTATTCCTACAGAATTTAAATAAACAATGTGAAAATAATAGTCAGACTAGTGGTGAATGTAGTTAAATGAATTGCCAATACACCCTGGATATAAAGAAATATAATAATTAAATATTTATTTAATAATAGCCACGTCGTAAACGTGGCAACCCGAAAGTTGACAAATGTCAGAGAGCAAACAATTCACTCAAGGGGAACAGGGTAAAACAGAATGTTAACAGATGGTAACGTTAAAGATTATATAATGCTATCCTGTTAGCTTAAGCTAAACAGACACCAGTGCGGAAAGAAAAGCGATACATTACAAACAATATATCATACAAGTCACAAGAATAATCACATTAATATAGTATTAATCCCATATATATATATTAAAATAAAGCTGTAAGCTGTTTATATTGTTATTATTATAATACATTATTATTATTATTACTATTATTATCTTAAGAAGAAATGATCTGTCATAGATTTTATGGGTGGAGAGATTTAAACAAACCATGTGAGGCCTAGCCGGATGCACACCTCACTTTGTGTGTGTGTGTGTGAGCCTACCGAACAGGGAGGAAATGTTGCAGACTTGTGCCACACTGTGGTTATGTTTGAAACTCAGCCTCACTAGCTCAGGGCCTGCAGACAGGCGTTCTGGACACCGGTGCTATTTCCAGCCTCCCAGGACATGTATAATTCACCTGCGTCTGGAGACCCGTATAGGAAGGTGCAAAAGTAGAGCAGTCCACTCCTCTTAGGCTTGTGTCTGTGTATGGATGTGTGTGTATGGATGTGTGTGTGTGTGTGTGTGTGTGTCTGTGTATGGGAGAACTCATCCCCAGCTACATCACAAGCGCTACACTCTTTCACACACACACCAGATGTGTTTTAGTCCTCAGCTGGTTTATTAGATGTGTGTTTGGACGTATATTGATTTCCTCTGAATGACAGGAGGCTGCGCTGGCCACCAGAGGGCCTGACAGATGCTGCTCCTCAGGAGCTGAGGGGACAGCAGGACTAGAGAGAGAGACACAGAGGACTAGAGAGAGAGACAGCAGGACAGCAGGACTATAGAGAGAGACAGCAGGACTAGAGAGAGAGACACAGAGGACTAGAGAGAGAGACAGCAGGACTAGAGAGAGACAGCAGGACTAGAGAGAGAGACAGCAGGACTAGAGAGAGACACGGAGGACTAGAGAGAGAGACAGCAGGACTAGGGAGAGAGACACAGGACTAGAGAGAGAGACACAGAGGACTAGAGAGAGAGACAGCAGGACTAGAGAGAGAGACAGCAGGACGAGAGACAGCAGGACTAGAGAGAGAGACAGCAGGACTAGAGAGAGAGACAGCAGGACTAGAGAGAGAGACAGCAGAACTAGAGAGAGACACACAGAGGACTAGAGAGAGAGACAGCAGGACTAGAGAGAGAGACAGCAGGACTAGAGAGAGAGACAGCAGGACTAGAGAGAGACACACAGAGGACTAGAGAGAAAGACAGGGAGGCACCAGACACTCCACTGGCCAGAGTACGAGTCATTTTCTCCATTGGTCACAGACTTTATTGAAGGTGTGTGCATTTCGATAGCATAGTCATTTCACACGATTATTAAGCTACAATGAAAATCACATCAAGGTTGCATTTCAGTGAAGTTCAACACTGCACAATATTAGTCTTTACATTTCTCTTAATATTATCTCTTCATCTTTGTATATTTTAGATGAATAAATATATTTTTTTTTTACAACTGGCAGGCATAAACAATAGACAATATATTTCAATTCATTTCAAACCATCAATGACAGATAAAACCATTTAAAAGTATTTGTAACAAAATTGAATTTAAATCCTTTAAAATGTGAGGCAATATACAGTCTATCAATAAAAGCATGTGAAAGAATGTAAATAAAATACATTTTTGTAAACATTCAGTCTATGAAGTCAGAAAGAGCAAAAGAACACTTCAGAAGTGAAAGGCAGGTTAGCTGTGCCCGTTCCCAAATTAGGATGATGGCGTGGGATTCGCTTCGGTAGGCAGGACGATTGCAACTCTATTCTCAGCAGGGCCACACACACACACACACACTCCTCTAACAGATTCCACACAGCGAAACTCTTAACAAGCACTTCTGATTTGTTCTGAGCCAAAATATACAGATGTCCTTCCTCTTCTCTTCTCAAAGTAGAGCTATACGATTTGCCTGAGCCTCTTTATACAGACCGGTCTAGTCTAGAGACACAGCTACACACAGACATTTCCATGAAGTCTAATTATTGGCATGACACACAGATAGAAACGTCAACAGAATACTGGAATCTGCCATGGTTTCTACTCAAAAGCGAAGTCTATAACTCTAACAAGTGTTTTCAGTTTCTTTAAAATCTCAGACAATAAATCAGGCCAACATTGACAAAACAGCTCTACAGTTGTGCAGGAATCAATGTAATAAATGCCAATAAATGTCAATAGAAAAGTGCTATTTAACTTCAATTTTACAATAACCATTCACACACTGACACACAGACAAGCAGAGCGAGCAGAAAAGAGAAACAAACAAACAAACAAATAAACAAACAAGGTAAACAAAAACTTCACAAATCTGCATCATTCTCAAAACCACAACTCTGTACATCACTTCTATTTGGTTTTTTACAGTTTACGGTACGACACTGAAAACGTTAATGCACCTTTATCACGAGGGGAAAACCGTGGAGTCACAACAGGCTGGTGTGCACAGAAGCAGGGTGTAGGGTGGAAGGGGAGGGGGGGGGGTATGGGGTGGGGGTGGGGACTTAACCTATCCAGCCGGGCCCTGGGGTATCTACTGCTGTCTCCGCGCCCAACTCTCCTCTGGAAGACTTCTCAGTGCCTGGTGGGGCGTGAGCTCTGTGTAGAGAGGAGGCCTGGGAGAGACTCGGGGATGTTTACGGGGACATTTCAGAGGGAAACAACAATGATAACAATAATAATAATAATAATATTTAAAAACATGACAAACACATCCGATAGATCTCGTGAAGCACGGTCTCTCTAGTTTTGCATTGTGTGTTTCACGAGAACGCTCATGTCACTGATGGAATCCTTGGCTTGTGCGTACTTTAGAGGGTGGAGGCTGGTCTCGCATTCGGTCACCTTAGACACAAAAACGAAATCGACTCTGGCTCACTCTCCTGGCAGAGTCCACTTGTGCTCTGTGCTTATTGTGTTGAGGCCTCAGTAGTGTGTGGAGGCCATAGCGAAGCGACAACACACACACACATACACACACATTACTATCCCATAAACCTACAGTAGACCCCTCTCATATCGTTTACTCAAGTATATCAGTGTTACATTTCATGTGCAAAACGTGTAACGTTCATGTTTTCAAGCAATTATTGTTATTGAAGAAATCAACAAGTACATTCTAACTCTGAAACAAAAGCATGCGTTTGAGCTTTTTCGCTTGTGTTGTAGATCAGTCGACTCGTTGATTATTTGTTTATATTTGATTTGGAAGACCTGATCAAAGACAACGCCTGCCTTGTGTCACAATCTCTCGGACATCCCTGAGGCAAATCTGAACATGGTGAAGTCTCGCTTACATATGGGTTTGCTGTAAGGCATGTTTTCTGTGGTTTTGGGGCGTTACAGAAGTGTGTTTCTGGGTCGTGATTACTGGTCGAGGAGATAGGAGAGGAGAGCAGCAACAACAATCTTACTGGAAAGAAAAAGCAAATATACCAACGGCTACTAGCACAAGGATCATCTAGCCATGACATCACAATTACAAGCACAACGGTGAGCAGCTGGCGCAGGAGGGCATAAGGACACGACCTTGGGCTCCCAGAGGTCCATGCGGGTCAAGTGACATCACTAAAATGGCGAAGGAAAGACGACAGCTAACTAACGGCACATAGAAGGGGAAGCAGGTTCACGAAGCAGCACTCTTTCGTGCCCGTTGGGTCATCGCAGGTGTGTGTTTGGTGTTGGTGTTTGTAGAGGCCACAACACCTCAGTGGACTGCACTTACAAACCACAACATTCTATCGTTAAAGCTTTTGATTGGACAAACGTTTGCGAGCGGAGATCTTTCCAGTGGAGCTCCCTCACTAAAGACGCCATAATTGCTCTCAGTGTTTCCCAAAAGGGCTGGCCACCATTCATCAGATACGTCCACAGATTAGAGGTTGAATCAGAAGATTTGATCCAAAAAGCATCAAGAAATTAAAATGGCCTAATCATTTGCAGAAAGTAAATCACCTGATGAAAGGTTTCACAAAGAGAATTATTGAAATTATTTTTCATCTATAGACCCCAGAGTCAAGCCACTACGACTCATCACTAAACTCTACAGTGCACATTCTGACATCTAATCAAAATAGTGTGTAAATGTGCGTGTGTGAGGGTGTATATGTGTGTGTGTGTGTGTGTGTGGGTGGGTGTGTGTGTGTGTGTGTGTGTGTGTGTGTGTGTGTGTCTGGGTGTGTGTGTGTGTGTGTGTGTGTGTGTCTGGGTGTATATATGTGTGTGTGTGTGTGTGTGTGTGTGTGTCTGGGTGCATATGTGTCTGTGTTTGTGTGACATTGTGTTTTTAGGTGATTTTCAAATCCATTGTAACACAGATCCAAGAGGACCAGGAATGTTTCCGTTGGGCCCAGTGGCATCCGTCTCTGGGCCTCGGCCTCTAATCTAATCGGCAGTGAATCTGTATATCTTAACGAACGGCGGAAGACAACGAGATTCAAATTACACAAAACACTCATGGTGGCCAGGTGGCTTTCTATTGGGCTATCTATCCTACTGGCTTAGAAGTGGTCAGTCAGTCAGTCAGTCAGTCAGTCAGTCGGTCAATCTGTCTGCTTATTGGTCCGTCTGTCTGTTCGTCAGTCTCACAGTCTGTGCAGTGCGATGTGAGGGGAGGGGCTTATTCCACGGAGAAGAGGCTGGCGAAGGACTTGCGGAGGTTGCGGATGCTCTCAGCCTTCACCTCATCCTGACTGAGGCTTGGGCGCGGGCCCGCCGCCCCCGCCGGCACTGCCGTGTCTGGAATGTTGAAGGTATTGGTCAGAGACTGCGACTTGCTACAAAGAGAGGAGGGGGGCGGCAGTGGAGGAGAAGAGCCTATTAACCTCATGCAGCAAACAAGTCATGGGATGGCAACATGGAACAAGAGAGAAAGACACTGACTAGGGTGTGTGTGTGTGTGTGTGTGAGTGTGTGTGTGTGTGTGTGTGCGTCTGTGTGTGAGTGAGTGTGTATGTGTGTGTGTTTGTGTGTGTGCGTCTGTGTGTGTGTGTGTGTGTGTGTGTATGTATGTGTGTGCATCTGTGTGGGTGAGTGAGTGTTTGTTTGTGTGTGTGTGTGTGTGTGTGTGTGTGTGTGTGTGCTTGTGCGATAGTGTGTGTGTGTGTGCAGGTTTTGTTCTTTCTCTCTTTCTGCATGCTTTGAAACACTGTTCATCCTCCCAGTGCTCCTCAATCCAGGTCCTGCCGGCATGTTACAATCACATTCTTATGATGTCATAACAATGCTTTATGCTTTTGCCATTATAGACCACATCTAATATCTGGTATATACTTTATAACAGTAATTGTTCACATATATATATAGTTATAAATGTTTGTTATAAATGTGTTTGTGATGCCATAGATATTAGAGAGGTTATCAGAGCAATAGAAAGTCTAAATCTATTATTATTACTAATTTACTAAATTACTAAATAATTATCTACTATTATTATCTCTATTTTCTATTTCTATTGCCAGGCCACTAGGGGCAGCACTGTGCAGGACCCGTATTGAGGAGATCAGGGAAACACAGAAGCATACCGGAGCTGACAACCAAAGGCAAATAATCCATCTGGACATAAACCCAGATTATAGCATCCGAGTCTACCACAGATCTGAGCCGGAGCTGGACCAGATGGGGGTGGCCTGTGGCCCAGATCCGTGGCAGACTTGGACGCTGGGTGGGATCTGAGCTCTCTGAGAGGTATGGCGGAGAGTGGCGCGTGAGAGTGCCTGGATGCAGACGTGATCAGGACTCATCAGGCATGCACGCCGCCAGGAGAGCCGTAGTGTCCGCCCGCCACACAGGGCAGCTGGTGCTCTCAACTGGACTCCAGTTTCATACAGTCCAATCAGAGTTGAGTTAGAGTTGCGACAATGGGTATTCATAATTTGTTAAGGTCACGTGGTTCATGTAAACTTCAAAAAGTTCCCGGAAGTGATTGACAATGGATTAGAATGCATTAAATAAGCTACTGTTCAATGAGAGACAGAGCCACAATTTTGGGTAATTGACAGACAATAAATGCATTGAATTACAATTTTTATAACACAGCGTAATTATTGTGTAAACTGTGTAGTTATCCTACCATTACAACAATATTAAATTAAATTCCAGACCGTAGCCTGCTAAATATCGGAAGGGGACCTTTTTTTTCTCCCTTTTACTTATGTGTCACTTAATATTAATTTCTGTACAAAACCAAGACGGGAGATTCTTTAGAAAGCGCAATAGCACCCACCCCATAAGTGTAGCCTAGGCCTATCTAAATTATCGTTATAAAAAAATGACCTAGTACGTGACTCAAGAACAGTGTTTTTGAGACTGCGTGTAGCCTACAAAAGCGCATGGAGATTTTAATTTTGGAAGGAGTAACTGTAACACAGCTAGTCTAAGTCTAACATTAACTTGTTTGAGTTTTCTCCCCAACATGGGGCACACTAGTAAACTAGTGACACTTTTTGCACCTCACTAGTTAACTAGTCGAATGGAAATTGCCATCACTAGTTCACTAGTGGGTGTTTTGGTGCACACTAGTAAACTAGTGACACTTTTTAGACCTCACTAGTTAACTAGTGGACATTTGTGTCTTCACTAGTTAACTAGTGAGCAGTTC
Source organism: Alosa pseudoharengus (assembly GCF_046254945.1). NCBI lineage: Eukaryota > Metazoa > Chordata > Actinopteri > Clupeiformes > Clupeidae > Alosa > Alosa pseudoharengus. The sequence goes on from NW_027468848.1 coordinate 7,853,533, forward strand.
TGCCTTCACTAGTTTACATGTGTCACACTGAAGCCACTAGTTTACTAGCTAGAGTACCTTTGGCCAGCATGTTAACTTGTGTGCCACATGCAAATGTTGTGGGTGGGATTTCGTGAAATTCTGCACTGTGATTGGTTATCATGTTCTATTTGGACATAGGGAGCCAATAGAAAGCCTCTATTTCTAGAATTCTTCGCCTCCTAATTTGAATTCTGTGCCACTAGTTGACTAGCAGTGTTGGGGAGTAACGGAATACATGTACCGGCGTTACGTATTCAGAATACAAATTATGAGTAACTGTATTCCGATACAGTTACAAGTTAAATAGTTGGTATTTAGAATACAGTTACATTGTTGAAACCAATGGATTACATGACGATACTTCTCTGTTTCATAAGTTTATTCACTCTCTAAATAAATTAAGGCAACTCCATTTCCCAGAAGCTCCTAAAAGCAATCTATGATTTCCATGTTTAAATCCAAGCCCCGCCGTCTTGCACTAGCCTCAAAACGCAGCCAGCGCGCATTATGGACGCGTCATCGGAGACCCTGAAATGACTGTTTGCACAGCAAATTAGGATTAAAGTAAGTGGAGGTAACTCCTGTTCCTCACTGATCGCGGTTCCTGATGTCTGTTCAAAGGATATTTTCCCAAGTATTAATAGCTCAGGCTACTTCGGCCAATCGGTTACACAGTTTGCTAATCAATAAACAGAGCCTAGTTCACGTGTTGATTTAGACCTAGGCCTACAATTAAACCAATCTCTAAAATAGGCACTGCATTCTACGTTTTTTATTCTAACTTAAAATAGCTTTATGGATTATTTTTTTTTCTAATTAGATCTACATTTAGCCTACGTTTTAAAATGAATGATATGGTGATCGAGCCTCTGAAGAATTATTCTTGCGAGTAGGCTATAGCATATTTTAACGTGCGGTTTTTGATTATCATTACGCAATCACGTTCATTTTGAGAGCACTGATATACAGTAGCCTAGATAGTGTTTACATTTACAGGTCATTTGCGTTCCACCTGTCATATGCGCCCCTCACTTGTACTGGGTTGATGCCACCGAAAAATCTCACAGGCACTAATATATTTTCTGGCTACGCCGTTAAAGTAGCCTATTTATTTAGTTTGTTTTAATTAGCCTAGTCGCCTGCTGTACAGTAGTTTTAGTGGTCACCTTGCTATTTTAAAGTTGTATCAGGTAGCTTAGTTGACTTTACATTCTCCTATGTGGGCCTAACACTTCAGCCATTTGCAACAGAAGAACACACCAGAATAGGCCTGTTTAGTAGGCCTAAGCAGTATTTGATGGCCGCATTCCTACACTTATAAAATCCAATTCAATGCGGAAGTAATCTAAGTATTCAGAATACGTTACTCAGATTGAGTAACGTAACGGAATACGTTACAGATTACATTTTTGGGCATGTACTCTGTATTCTGTAACGGAATACGTTTTGAAAGTAACCCTCCCAACACTGTTGACTAGTGTGAATTTTGTCTTGAACTAGTTTACTAGTATACATTTATGACCTCACTAGTTAACTAGTTTGGACAAATGATGCATCAACTAGTTAACTAGTGAGCCTACTGCCATCACCTAGCTAGCTAGTAAGCCATTTATGGTTTACTATTTAACTAGTGACATTGACCTACTGCAACTAGTTAACTAGTGAGGTGTTTTGCCTTCACTAGTAAACATGTGCACATTTTTGGCTGTCACTAGTTAACTAGTGAGACCCAAAAGCCTTCAACTAGCTGACTGGTATGCATTTTGGCCTTTACTAGTTAACTAGTAGACATTTCTGGCTCTCACTAGTTAACTAGTGAAGCTAAAATGTGTTCACTAGTTAACTAGTGAGCCTTTTGGCTCCCACTAGTTAACTAGCGTGCATATTTTGCCCTCACTAGTTAACTAGTTCACACAAACATGGCTCACTAGTTAACTAGTTGACAAAAATGGCTTACATGTACATGACAATTATGCCTGATATTAAGATATCAGAATAAATGCTCAATCGGCTTGCCATAAGTTCTTCACTGATCTGAGATAATGAGCGAACTACCTTAAGTAGCTAGCGTCTCGGGAGAATAAAAGTTTAAACGTTTTCTAACATCCAGTGTAATGGTGGGCATGTTAATTTAACCGTTGCATTACCTATGTGATATAGTCCTTGATAAATAACCAGGCTATGAACTCATAAACAACAGCATTTTGTCACCGTTTGTCATTCACCGTGCTGTGAATACAGCATTAAGATGCTAGGCTAAAGAGATTGAGATTCAGAGAACCTGCATGGTTGTGCTCATCCTGTCAGAAAATAGCAATTTGATCAGGGATCATGCATCATATCAGTGCAAGCTTGGTTTAAAACTGGTTTCTGGGGATGGGGTTTACACGATCCTTCACTGGGCTAGTGCCTGCTGTGTTAATATGACCGTGCTGATGCTGCAGCTCCCTCAAATCTATATAGGTTCTCATGCATATTAGGCTAACTTTTGCCAATGAAAATGAATGCAACATAAAAAAACAGTAGGCTACTGCTCCTAACTGAAGAAACGTTTACGTTACTGTAAGGAAATTATCATTGTATAACCATTTGTGTAAGCAGAAATATTGTTGTGCTGAGTTCTAAGAACAGAGAGTTCAAGTTAAATGTTGTGCTGAGTTCTAAGAACAGAGAGTACAAGTTAAGTGTGCACCCAGACAGACAGGAACTGCACCCTGTCTGTGTGTGTGTGTGGGTGAGATAAGAGTATGTCACAATGAAGTAGCTATGTCTTGCTTCCTATTTTCTGTGTGCATCTGTACAATAAAAAACACAGCTTTTGGGCTGCAGAGTCAGAGACTGATGGTGTGAGGAATTCTTCCTTACATTATAGGCTCTCCTCTTGGTACCAGAGTTTGTGGGCAAAGCCATACTACGTGTTGTGGTTCTTGTTATGTTGGGGTTAAATTCCCTGACAGTTACCAACAATGTTAACAAGAAACTCAGCGTCACTGCTGCAAACAAAGTTGGCTATGCTTCGCCATATAACGAACCAGCTAGCCTTGTGATAACAAAATCTTTACCTTTTGTTTACGCCACTGAAAGTTATCCACATATCAAACGATTAAATACACAGTTATGGAGGAATTGTTTTGGGCAAGCAGTTGCACTATATCCCACTTTTGCTGCCTTTAAGCCACTTAAATCCATAGCCTAGGAGCATTGAGCATACGTTACAACTGTAACGGTGAAGCTAAATGCCCAAGAAACGTCACGTCATAAAAGTTGTAGGCCTACTAAACGCAAAAACTTAAAGGAATTATCCGGAGTATCCGGAGCACTGAAAATTCACAATTTCGTTGCCGTTTAAAAAAAAAAAAAAACATAGTCCAGTCCAAACAACTTCATTTCAATTTCGAAAGAAATACTGGACTATGTTTTTTTTTTTTTAAACGGCGACGAAATTGTGAATTTCCAGAGCGTGTTACAACACACCCAGCAATAAGACTCCTACACCAAAGATGGCAACATTTCCGGAAAGGTACTGGCTTGATGAAATTCATTCTGGACTCTCTATTTGACCACATAAAGACCTCGGGATACTTCGGTTTGGCTTTAGGGACCCTCTACTCACTACCACGTAAGTGTTATGTTGTTTGGAACTGTAGAAGAGGTATAAAAATAGCGTTTTGTAGCGGCGAAATTGAAATGCCCTGCTCACTTCCAGGCTACGAGTTGTGTGACTGAAAACGGTACAATCGAACTTCCTCAAAACACATCCGAATGACATGATTTTAATGTCAACTCAACGTATGTACCCCCAATCATCCGTAAATCGATCTAAAGTGCATTTTACTCCGGATAATTCCTTTAAGCCTGGGTGAACCTAACGAACCTGTTAGCAAATGTGTAGCAAACAGATTTTTCAGGATAATTAATTACCAATCACATTTCACATGTCAAATAAAGCCAGCTGATATCTGATAAACGGGTCCGTACCACACACAATAAGCGGACCCGTATTGCATATGATAAGCAGATCTGGAACACGTCAGTAACACAGACTATCATACGGAACTGGGCCAGTCTTAGCCCTTATTGGAACCAGATCCGTCAAACGGATCCAGACCAGTTTTGGACCGATGTGCGTTTGGACGCCGGATCAGGTCCATTATGCAGATCCGTGCCGGACGTTGTGGTAGGTGTGGCCCAGTTCCATCCCAGTGTATGTTTGCTATCTGGGGTAGTGCTGCCTAATTGAAATGGGATAGGCAAGGGTTATCTTATATTCGGCTATTACGTGTGGAACATTTATTGGGCTTTTAGCCTCTTTTAATTTATTTGATGAGGAACTGATAAAGACTGAGCAACAGAAAAGTCATAGTCGATACATACATCGTTTATTATGCTATTGATAGCCTACTATTACTTTACTACTATTACTGTTATTATTATTATTATTCGGATGAGGCAAAGGAATGTAAATCTGAGTCTGAAATGTTACAAATGCTACAAACAGTCTATACTGCTGTAACTGCACTGCTGCTATTATTAAAGGATAATTCCGGTGTGATTTTGACCTAAAGTGTTTTGAAACATGATACCGAGTGTGAACGTATGTCTCATAGCCCATCTCGGCTTGTCCCCTGCACTCCGAAATCTGGCGCTAGTTAGCCGATGCTACCAACAAGGCGGTCAATGGTGGTGCCTCGGCATCGGCATAGCCATGCAAATAAATCACTGTTTTACACCATTTACGAGGCTCAATGTATCTCCACACTTCATTGGTAGACTTCCAAGGGCCCTGACATTTAAAACGAGACATTGAGAACTTTGAAAAAGCACTGGTAGTTTACTTACAAGACGATTTATACAGACAGTATCTTCTCAAAGTTTACCGTTTGCATCCATCTTGAATTTAGTCACGATAAGTCGAGCGACGAGTAAGAATGAACAGGTATGATAAGGGATCAGATTCCAAAAATAATTCTGTGGAAATGCATGGATTACAGTTTCTTCTAGTAGCAGCAACTGGAATCCATGCATTTCCATGGAATTATTTTTGGAATCTGATCCTTTATCATACCTGTTCATTCTTACTCGTCGCTCGACTTATCGTGACTAAATTCAAGATGGCTGCAAACGCTAAACTTCGAGAAGATACTGTCTGTATAAATCGTCTTGTAAGTAAACTACCAGTGCTTTTTCAAAGTTCTCAATGTCTCGTTTTAAATGTCAGGGCCCTTGGAAGTCTACCAATGAAGTGTGGAGATACATTGAGCCTCGTAAATGGTGTAAAACAGTGATTTATTTGCATGGCTATGCCGATGCCGAGGCACCACCATTGTCCGCCTTGTTGGTAGCATCGGCTAACTAGCGCCAGATTCCGGAGTGCAGGGGACAAGCCGAGATGGGCTATGAGACAAACGTTCACACTCGGTATCATGTTTCAAAACACTTTAGGTCAAAATCACACCGGAATTCTCCTTTAATTGTTAACTTCCGGGAACTATGAGGCTTCCATTAGCTGCCATTGTTGGAAAAAAATGGAACATTAGCGTCAATGGAGTTGTCACAACTCTACCTTTATATGGCTCTGAGTCCAATGAAACAATCTCATAAAAGAGGTGTCATACACACATTCTCGTATGGACACCCATGAGCACACACATATAGACGTGCGCACACACACACACACATTCACACACACGTGTGATGACTCGATGGCAGTAAGGGAGGGTTCCTATCAGCAGACTCAGAGCTACGTGATAAAACACGTAAAGTCACTGATTGGCCTGACAGACAGACAATGTCACTGATTGGCCTGACAGACAGCCTATGAAAGCTATTAATTGGGACTTTATTTAGCAATTAGTTCTCCTGTCTGGACGCACCCTAAACTCTTATGGCCAAATATTTATCGACCCCCTTGCGACAAAGTCTGAAACCACTGGTTAAGTAGCCATACAGTAGCCATTCCATTAATGTTTTGGAGAAGGACACAGAGGGAGTCCACCCCGGCCCTATTTACGCTGCATCATCTCCCTTCAGATTGTGTAATGTCCAATTTAACATCTTTAGAAACGTCTTATGATCACTTTATCGTCTTTAATGTAATTTTGCCTGACACGTTATAAGCTGTGCTTCCTTTTGTTTTGACTTGAATGGGATTCGCATGTGAAAGATGCGCCCATCTAGGGGCATAGCTGACATAAAACACACGGTCACATCTGGTATCGGATCAGCACCAGAACTGGGCCAGAACTAACTCCAATCCTATAGCAATTCTGTATAGATCTACAGAACTCCAACCCTACAGCTATTCTGTATAGATCTGCAGAACTAACTCCAACCCTACAGCTATTCTGTATAGATCTACAGAACTCCAATCCTATAGCTATTCTGTATAGAGCTGCAGAACTCCAATCCAATCCTACAGCTATTCTGTATAGATCTACAGAACTCCAATCCTACAGCTATTCTGTATAGATCTGCAGAACTCCAATCCTATAGCTATTCTGTATAGATCTTCAGAACTCCAATCCTATAGCTATTCTGTATAGATCTTCAGAACTAACTCCAATCCTATTGCAGAACTAACTCCAATCCTATAGCTATTCTGTATAGATCTTCAGAACTAACTCCAATCCTATTGCAGAACTAACTCCAATCCTATAGCTATTCTGATAGATCTGCAGAACTCCAATCCTATAGCTATTCTGAATAGATCTGCAGAACTCCAATCCTATAGCTATTCTGTATAGATCTGCAGAACTAACTCCAATCCTATAGCTATTCTATTCAGATCTGCAGAACTCCAACCCTATAGCTATTTTGTAAAGGTGTGATCCCCTCTACCTAAAGCCAGGAGCTACCTGAGCTAGAGAATTATGTTCAAATATGAGAGCAGCTGTTGTGTGGCATACTTTAATAAGAGTGACTGAATCCAGGAGTTATGTAAAGCCAGTGACTAATGCTCTATAATAATGTGAGAGTGCTGAGAGTGGCTGTTGCGTACAGACTGCTGGTGGTTCTCCTCTCATGCCATACAACCTGCATCGCACACCGCAACAACACCACGGCAGTGTTGTTGCGGTGCATCGCACATCATGACAACCATCATCAACATCATCATCATCATCATGGCAATCTTTGTCATCATCATCATCATCACCATCCTCATCATCATCATCGTCATAATCATCATCATCGTTGTTATTATCATCATAATCATCATCATCGTTGTTGTTATTATCACCATAATTTAAAGCGTATTTTGCTTACTTCAGTGCGGGGTGGTCAGGGCTGGGCTTCTGAGGGGGGGTGGGTTTCTGCTGGATGGGGGGCCTGCCGGCCCCTGGGCCCCCCTGCCCTGGTGCAACCGGACGCGGCTGCTGGGTGGTGGGGGGTCGGGGGCCTCCCTGGGCCTGGGGGGGTCCTCTCCCCTGCGGCCCGCCCTGGGTGGGCTGCCTGGCCGGCTGGCCCTGCCTCTGCTGCGCTGGCCCACCTGCGGCTTTGGGCCCCGGGGCGCCCCCTGCTGGACGCTGCTGCTGCTGCTGTTGGGGTCCGCCCGGCTGCTGCTGCCTCTGGGCCTGTGGCGACCCGCCCTGGCCTCGGCCGGCTGCGCCCTGGGACGGCGGGGGCCGCTGCTGC
>NW_027468848.1:7871185-7888685 GCF_046254945.1 Alosa pseudoharengus
CTCCAGAAAAGAAACTGTTGGCCAATATCAACGAGAACAAGCCAGAACAACAGTAATGACGAACTTGGCCCTGCATTGCTCAAAAAGTTCCCCGTGTATCCTGAGCTTAACACTTCAGGGAAATAATATCTAAATGTCCACAGCACACACACACTCTCTTAGACTTCAGGGAAATACCAACAACACACACACACACACTCTCTTAGACTTCAGTCTGTTCTGTCCATCTGTTTGGTCATTTACCGGACTACCTACTGCCAACAAAACACCTCTAACTTTTTCTCAATGTCTGTCTGTCTGTCTGTCTGTCTGTCTGTCTGTCTGTCTGTCTGTCTCTACCTGTCTGTCTGCCTAGCCAGGTAGCAATGTGAAGACATCACACATCATCTTTGCCGTCTGTCTGTCTGTCTCTACCTGTCTGTCTGCCTAGCCAGGTAGCAATGTGAAGACATCACACATCATCTTTGCCGTCTGTCTGCCTGTCTCTACCTGTCTGTCTGCCTAGCCAGGTAGCAATGTGAAGACATCACACATCATCTTTGCCGTCTCCAAGGACTTAAGACTAGGCCAAGATGAGTCAGGATTCCAGTCTTTGGTAGCAGTGGTGCAGCTGTGACAACAACAGGGGGATGTTTGTGTGTGGGTGTGTGTGTGTTTATGTGATGTGAGGTGTGTGTGTGTGTGTGTGTGTCTGTGTGTGTGTCTGTGTGTTTAAGTAATGTGATGTGATGTGTGTCTGTATGTGTGTGTGTATGTGTGTGTATGTGTGTGAGAGAGTGACATTTTCCGTTAGCACTGAATCAGCTGTGAAGAGCTTTAAGACTCACACATCCAGTAGATCAAGTTCTGTTGCTTAACAGAGTTTACTTTCAACGGCAACACGCGCGTTCCCAAGGGAAATGTTGTTAAGTGCCAAATGAAATGCCACAGGCCTGAGTGTCCGCCTGTTTGTCTGCCTATTCATTAATCTGTCTGTCTGTCTGCACACACACACACACACACACACACACACACACACACACACACACACACACACACACACACATAGACACATTAAGTCACACACGTCTGTTTGTCTGCCTATTCATTAATCTGTCTGTCTGTCTGCACACACACACACACACACACACACACACACACACACACACACACACACACACACACACACACACACACACACACACACATAGACACATTAAGTCACACACGTCTGTTTGTCTGCCTATTCATTAATCTGTCTGTCTGTCTGTAGGGCAAGTTGTTCCTTTACTTGGCTTTGCACAGCATGTTCAGTGACCGCAACCTTGGTGTATTAATCTTGCCTTTGGTGTCCACTCACATGTAGGCCTTATAATTGCTTCCAATCTTCTGAATTCGTACGTCGTACTTGGCGTCGATAAAAGGCTCAGAGGTGGCGTACGTCTTGGTCAGGGCCACCACACTGGCGATGTCCTGGAAGTCATACTGATTGTCCACTTTCACCTGCAATTACAATCACACCACCTCCACTGATTAGGAGCTGGCCTCCCGACAGGCGTACAACGGGTGAGCTACAGTCATTTCACTCAGGAAGTGATATAGTCTAACATTACAAATGTCACGATAGCATTTCTGGCAGGATTTCTTATTCCTGTAATCACGCAGATAAAGAGAGTATCGTGCGAAATTATGTTTTCTCACGAACACACCCCGTACAGCTCTTATTGTAAATGATGAATAATGAGTTTAGTGTTTCCCTTCTCAAGCGACGTAAACCACTCATTAACCCAAAGCCCACGGATTCCAGCACTGTAATGCCTATGCTGTGCTGTTGTGGCTTTCTAACGGACTCTAATCTGAGTTAGGCCAGTTCGACAGAAGAAACAGTAATCAACACATTCCAGCCCTACCTTTCCCATGCCAGAGTGGGCGTGACCCATCTTCACCACCACAGGAAATCGGGGCGTGGTGATCTGGAAAACAGGAAATGACATCAGCGGTTGGCAGCAGTTGAGGAAGCAGAGTAAACCCATGATTGAGCAAGGACAATGCTGCGCAGTCAGGCAGGCAGGGAAGGGTTTTATGTGCAATGCTTCACTGTTTGTTTTGACACTGATGTTTTTCGGACAACCTGGGAGCTACTGAAAGACCGCAGCCTGAAATATATTAGACCAAACGCTTAGATCCATCGCCCATCATTTGCATATTTATAAAACATCTGTTGCCATTAAGATAAGCTGATGAAAGACTACAGTTCACAAAGATCTGGAAAAGAAATTGCCCCACAAGATATCTCATACATAATAAACTGATGAATTCACTTTCATCTTTTAATTCACTCTCATCAATTAATGCTCAAATATATTTTCACCATTCCAAGTTGCCTTAACTTTAGTTCCCTTCAGCATGTGCCCTGACAGAGAGAGAGAGAGAGAGAGTGTGTGTGTGTGTGTGTGTGTGTGTGTGTGTGTGTAGCTCTCCCTCGTCTTTATTCTGTCTGAAAGAGAGGCTCCCTGGTTTCCATGGTGCTGTGCTCCACTGACGGCCCCACTGGCAAACACACACACACGCTTAGCCTCTGCATCTGAGAAGCCCTGCACCAACTCAATGACCACAGGCAGTCGTCTCTGGTGTGGCTCTGGCGCGGCTCTGGCGCGGTTCTGGCGCGGCTCTGGTGCGCTTCTGGCGCGCTTCTGGCCTGATTCAGGGCTGTAAATCCAGACTAGACCAGCGGAGAGAGAACACAGCGCCTGCCGCCCAGGGCTAAGGTGTGTGTGGGGGGGTGCATTGCAGTATTAGATACACTCACTTACTTACAAACACACACACACACACACACACACACATAGACACATTAAGTCACACACACACACACACACACACACATAGACACATTAAGTCACACACATTAAGTCGATCACAGTGTTTATAGTTACCAATAAAACATGCTATAACAAACACATTCAACAGGCCCACTCACATACACACATCACACACAAACTTAGTCACACACAATAAACAGCTCCTCCACAGAGTAATAATTCACAGTCAACCACATCCACCCACAACACACACACACACAGCACATGCTTCAACACACACACACACACACACACACACACACAGCACATGCTTCAACACACACAAACACAGCACATGCTTCAACAACACACTCAGCTGAGTTCAGTCATTTAATTTCACAGGCTGATCAACCCCAACCACAGAACTGCAGAGTGAAAACGCATGTTTATCTGTCCTTCCTATGACCTTGAACCATGACAATTAATTTGATAAGATAATAACAGTACTGATTTGCTTCAGAAATTGGCAAATTGTTAAATACAGTCGCTTTAGTTCACTGACCACACACACTAAAACAGTGCAACCACACTCAACACAGAAGCCTCAGTCCACACTTAACAAAAGCAACAATTATAACAATGCATATTAACATCTCCCACCTGCACCTTGTATCCTTGCAGTAACACACACACACACACACACACACTCAACACACACACACACTAAATTGTGTTCTACCACACATATCGAACCCATACTCGCACATATACAATCAGCAGCTCCTGACCAGTCACAGCAATCATCGTCAACGTGTTCCATGTTGCCCCAGCACACCCCACACAGACACACACACACACACATGCACATTGTGTCTCCATCTAAAACCAGCACACCCCACACAGACACACACACACACACATGCACATTGTGTCTCCATCTAAAACCAGCACACCCCACACAGACACACACACACAAACAGGCACATTGTGTCTCCATCTAAAACCAGCACACCCCACACAGGCACACACACACACACATGCACATTGTGTCTCCATCTAAAACGTCACGTGTGTCCCCAGCAGCTCAGCTACATCTTGTGGAGCCTGGCTCGCCATGTCACTGTGTATCACAGCACGGCTGAACAACTCGACCGCCTGCCTTTTAACAGGACGTCTCCTCTGCATCATGTCAGCCTACGCTGTCCGTGTGACCTACGCTGTCTGTGTGACCTACGCTGTCTCTGTGGCCTACGCTGTCTGTGTGGCCTACGCTGTCTGTGTGGCCTACGCTGTCTGCACCTCCGCACTGCATTGGCCCCCCGATGTCTCCCTGGCCAGCCACTCTGAGCAGAAACACTGCACGAAATAAAGCAAGCAGCAACAGCAGCCTGAGACAGCAAGGGGTAAACTATGCTGCAAACACACAAGAACAAATACCAACAAACATACACAGACACACACAGACAACTCTGCACAGACACACAGACAACTCTGCACACATACATACACACACACACACACACACACACACACACACGCTCCTCACAGCAGAGCAGAGGTACGGCCTATCTCAGGTGGCCTGTATGGAGATCACTGCATATTTATGAAGAGCTTTTATATGAGAGCTTTTGTTCAGCAGCATTCAGTACCCTCAAAGGCGCTATCTAGAACCGTAAACACAGAAACCTCAGAGGTATCTAGAACTGTAACCACAGAAACCTCAGAGGTAAGTACTATCTAGAACCGTAACCACAGAAACCTCAGAGGTAAGTATCTAGAACCGTACCCAGAGTAGCCTCAGAGGCACTTTCTAGAACCCTTCTAGCGGAATTAAAGCCTCTTGATAGAGTGTGTTCCTCTCCATTACTATTACACACAGAGATAAACACACACACATGCACAGCACAGGCATTCCTATCTCCTCTGCCTGGGACTTATGGTGTCTCTTTAGCGGTTGTGTGGAAATAAATCAGGCGAGCCCAGAGACACTTAATCACCAGCCTTGTCATATTGGCTATGCAGGCTCCACAGTATCTGTCTTTGTAAAGGTTTCCCCATGGGCATTGTCCTCCTCATTTAGTCTGCTGTGTATCTATGCTACGCTAGTAGTGCAACTCCACTCTGCTTCATTAAAGCCGTACTCGTTTAAGACGGACGCGGTCAAGACAAGCAAGTTTACCTGTGCAAGTTCACCGAGCACAGGCGCCGACAAAGGCAAAAATGTGCCATTCCACCATATCTGTTATCACCGGCCATCGCAGAAAATGGCATCATGCCAAAAGGGGCAGAAATCGCCTTAACCTACAGCAACTTAAACGGTCCTCACCTACAGAAACCTCCTTCTCCATGGCCTTGTGGAACTGTCAATCCGCAGTCAACAAAACAGACTTCATAGCTGGCTATGCCAACCACCTTTCGTTGGAACTCCTTGCTCTCACTGAGACTTGGATCAAACCGGAGAACACAGCCACCCAGGCTGCACTCTCCACTAACCTTACACTATCCCACACCCCTCGTCCATCTCGACGAGGAGGTGGGACGGGCCTGCTGATCTCCAACAAATGGAAATTCACCCCGCTACTGCCTTCAAACAAATATGTCTCATTCGAATTCCATGCCATCACAGTGATCGCCCCAGCAAAACTCTATGTGTTGGTCATCTACTGCCCTCCAGGCCAACTAGGCAACTTTTTGGAAGAACTTGACACTTTGCTGTCCTCCATCCCTGAGCATGACTGTCCGCTTCTTGTTCTCGGCGATATGAACATCCACTTAGATGCCCCAGGCTCAGCGGACTTTTTGGCCCTGATCCACTCCTTTGACCTCAAACTGGTTCAAAGCCCACCGACACACAAAGCTGGCAAAGAGCTTGACTTGATCTTCACTCGGAACTGCAGCACAGACACCCTCACGGTGACGCCTGTCCATCTTTCTGACCACTTCTTCATCCAGTTCAACGTCAGCCTGACAGAACAGCCTCCGGCTCCTCAGCCGATGGTCACGTTCCGCCGCAACATCCGGAACCTGTCTCCAACGCACTTTTCCTCTGTGGTTGCCTCCGGTCTACCTCCACTCAACACCTTCTCCTCTCTGGAGGTTAATGAGGCCACAGACTCGCTCTGCTCCACACTGAGCTCGTGTCTAGACGAGCTGTGCCCTCTTACCACAAGGCCAGCTCGATCCAAACACTCTCATCCATGGCTAAATGATACCCTCCGATCGCAGCGCACCAAACTCAGAGCCGCGGAGAGGAAATGGCACAAATCCAAACTAACTGATGACCTCAAAAACTACCAGACACTCCTGACCTCCTTCGCAGCCAGCATCACTGCTGCTAAGACGGCTTTCTACAATGACAAAATCAACAGCGCTACAGACACTCGAAAACTTTTTTCAACCTTCAAATCGCTACTCAACCCTCAGATGCCTCCTCCTCCATCCAGCCTTACTGCAGATACCCTCGCCTCATTTTTTACAAACAAAGTGGCGGCAATCAGCAGTCAATTCTCTACATGCCCACTCAACGCATCTGACTCAGATACCGCACTCCTACAACCTCTAGGGACTGCTAGATCATCTTTTTCAGCATTCACGCCTCTCTCCGAGAATGAAGTATCTAGACTCCTGACATGCAGCCGTCCTACCACATGCTCGCTGGACCCTATACCTACGAGCCTACTTCAGTCCATCAGCCCGACCATCGCACCAGCTATCACACACGTGATCAATGCCTCGCTAACCTCCAGCACATTTCCAACAGCGTTCAAAATGGCCCGGGTAACACCGTTACTTAAGAAAGCTTCTCTCAACCCTGCTCAAGTTGAGAACTACCGCCCTGTCTCACTCCTGCCTTTCCTATCCAAAGGCATTGAACGAGCAGCCTCCAAACAGGTCTCTGACTTCCTTTCACAGAACAACCTTCTGGATCCAAATCAGTCTGGGTTCAAAAGCGGCCACTCTACCGAAACGGCTCTGCTGTCTGTAACAGAAGCCTTAAAAGAAGCCAGGGCGACCGCTCGGTCATCAGTACTCATTCTGCTTGACTTATCGGCTGCCTTTGACACGGTTAATCACCGCATCCTTCTCTCTATACTCGCTAACATGGGAATTTCCGGTTCTGCTCTCTCCTGGTGAATCTCCTTGAATCCTACCTCACTGGACGCTCGTTTAACGTATCATGGCTTGGTCAGCTATCTGCACCTCACCATCTCACCACAGGGGTCCCCCAGGGCTCAGTACTGGGCCCCCTTTTCTTTGCTATCTACACCACCTCCTTGGGACAGATTATCCGTTCTCATGGCTTCTCATACCACTGCTATGCAGACGACACACAGCTCTATCTGTCCTTTCCACCTGATGACCCCTTGGTTTCAGCACGGATCTCGGATTGCCTCTCAGACATAGCTACATGGATGAAGGCACACCACCTCCAGCTGAACCTCTCAAAGACTGAACTGCTGGTCCTCCCAGCTAAACCTACCATACACCACGACATCAACATCAAATTTGACTCCCTGTCTGTTTCACCTACCAGGACTGCAAGAAATCTAGGAGTTGTTCTCGACAACCAACTAAACTTCTCAGATCATGTTGCCTCAGTCGCCCGGTCATGCCGTTTCGCACTCTACAATATATGGAAAATCAGGACTTACTTAACTCAAGATGCCACCCAACTTCTGGTTCAGGCAATAGTCATCTCACGACTCGACTACTGCAACGCCCTCCTGACAGGTCTCCCAGCCTGCGCAGTGAAACCACTTCAGATGATCCAGAACACGGCGGCGCGCCTGGTCTACAACCAACCCAAGAGGGCACATGTTACCCCGCTACTCATCCAGCTACATTGGCTACCTATGGCGGCCCGCATCAAATTCAAGGCTCTAATGCTTGCCTACAAAGTCTCCGGTTCTGCTCCCACCTACTTGAATGCCTTCATACAGACATACGCTACCTCCAGACCGCTGCGCTCCTCAGACGAACGACGTCTAGCTCTACCTCCTGTACGCTCAGGCCAATCCAAACTTTTCTCATCTGTTGTTCCTCGTTGGTGGAACACACTGCCAGTTCCTACAAGGGCAGGGACATCCCTCTCCATTTTCAAAAAACTCCTGAAGACCCAGCTCTTTAGAGAACATCTCTCATAGCAACACTTACAACAAGTCTTGCTGATCCTAGCACTCACCAGCCGTCTTAAACTGACACGTAACTGTTAAAAACAGCACTCACTGATGCACTTATTCTTACTGTACTCTAATGTTTTTTAAATTGTCCTAATATTGTTGAGAATTGCTCTAAAAACTGTTTACCATGTTGTTAGTCGCTTTGGCTAAAAATGCGTCAGCCAAATGTAATGTAATGTAATGTAATGTAATTAAACTTGCGCTAGCATCTGACCATTTAGTCAGCGGTGTATCTATGCTCCGCTAGTAGTGCTACTCCACTCTGCTCCATTAAACTAGTGCTAGCATCTGATCATTTAGTCTGCTGTGTATCTATGCTCCGCTAATAGTGCTACTCCACCCTGCTTCATTAAACTAGCGCTAGCATCTGACCATTTAGTATATCTATGCAACTAGCACTAGCATCTGATCATTTAGTATATCTATATGCTCCGCTAGTAGTGCTACTCCACCCTGCTTCATTAAACTAGCGCTAGCATCTGATCATTTAGTATATCTATGCAACTAGCGCTAGCATCTGATAATTTAGTATATCTATATGCTCCACTAGTAGTGCTACTCCACCCTGCATTAAACTAGCGCTAGCATCTGATCATTTAGTCTGCTGTGTATCTATGCTACGCTAGTAGTGCTACCACTCTTCTTCATTAAACTAGCGCTAACATCTGACTATTTAGTCTGCTGTGTATCTATGCTACGCTAGTAGTGCTACTCTACTCTGCTTCATTAAACTAGCGCTAGCATCTGATCTTGGAGCTGTAACGACTACACTCTAAACCCAGATTTAGTTGTAATAAATATGTTAGGTGGTCACTACTAATGTTTGTATGTTTTGTGAAAACTCTATGTCATAACTAAAAGAAATGAGTTGATTGTACTATTTAAGTGAAATATACAGTGCACTGATTATGTTAAGCAGAGACAACGATAAATGTTATGTTATAAGGCAGAGGAGGGGTCTAATAAAAATTCTGCCCATCAACCTTCCTCCTGCTTCTCAGTCCACACAGAGACATGAATGACTCCATGCAGTTGTGCTGCTGTGACAAATAGGCTACTACATTAAATAGTGGGTGAACTTTCTGATGAACTTGTTGAATTTTTTTTATTCTGATGAAATAACCGAAAATTATGTTCAGTTTGACCAATAGTTAGCTAAATGTTTGTTTACGTGATTAACATTAGCTTCGTTGTTAGTGTGCTAGTAGTCTTTTGGACAGTTAGCTCATGGTAGCTACCTTCCAATGGGTGTGTATGGCAGATTATAACAATATCACATATGTTTTCGTCTAAATATACTTGTCTTGGTGCTACTTAGTTTAATTCAGACTTTATCATTGAAATTGGTGTTTCTGTCTGTACACAGTTTTAGCTAACCATAGCAGCACATGTTGGTTAGCCTTTGGCTAATGTTAGCCGATGTCCATTCACTTATTTGTTGCATTCATAGATGATATAGCAAACTTTTATTTCAACTGAGTAAATGAACATGAACTAAAAGTTTGTTTTCTTATGGTCTTTTTTTATAGGTTCTTCGTCTTTTTTTTTATAGGTTCTTCATCTATAGTGTATGTGGAATATTTATGAGTTTAAATGTTGTTCATGTTTTATCAATAATAAAAGGCATTCCTATACATTGTGGTAAATTTCTCTTCAATTTTTAATAAAACAATTAAATTAATACAGTAGCTTAATCTTAAAATAATAAAAACATTAGGCCTATCTACAGAACTTAGTTCATATTTTAATGAGCTTTTTAACATGCATTTTAACCTAGTTATTTTATACAACTGCAACTTCTGAAACAATAAGTTAAGTGAACTAAAGATTTTGAGTAAAGACTACTAATGTAAGCTTAATTTGTCTACAGCATCAACATAAGGTTGTTAGTTGACACAACTAAACCTGTTTAGTTTTATGTTTTGTAAAAACTAGAATGGTTTAAGGCAATCGGTTTCCACACAATTTTCTAGTAATGACTACGGGTTTAGTTCGGGTTCGGGTAGTTCGGGTTTAGAGTGTATGTGCCTGACCTGACTTTGAGCTTTCTTAAATAAGGACGCATCAAACAGTCTTGTTTTTCTCAGCTAAACTAACAGAAGGACTGGACACAGACAAGTGGGAGAGTCCTGCTCTGTTTCTCATGGCATTATGCCCCGCTAGGCCAACATTAGCATACAGGCCCAGCAGTGTCCACCACGCACACAAACACACACAAATACACACACTACACATACGCATACAGACATACACACACACACACAAACACATACACACACACACACACACACACCCACAAACACATACACACATACACACACACACACACAAACACTCACACAAACACAAACACACACACACACTCACAGACACACACACACACACACACACACACACTCACACAAACACACACACACTCACACACACACACACCACACACACAAACACACACACACACACACACGTGACATGGCTCGGGATCCCTGGAGTGTGTCTGGGGCCTGAGTGTGTAGTGGCAGATGGCTGGGGCAGGGTGGGGCAGGGTGGGGCGGTCAGCGCCCACACTCACCATCTCCTTGTGGTTGGGGTAGTAAACCTGCTCGATCAGTGGGAACTCCTCAGGACCCAGCTGCTTGTACAATCTGGTCATCTGGGCAAACTGCAACACAGGACGAGCAGTATTCAAATAGGAATTACTACAACACAACACAACACAACATAACATAACACAACACAACACAGGACGAGCAGTATTCAAATAGGGATTACTACAACACAACACAACATAACACAACACAACACAGGACAAGAAGTATTCAAATAGGGATTACTACAACACAACACAACATAACACAACACAACACAGGACAAGAAGTATTAAAATAGGGATTACTACAACACAACACAACATAACACAAAACAACACAGGACAAGCAGTATTCAAATAGGGATTACTACAACACAACACAACATAACACAACACAACACAGGACGAGCAGTATTCAAATAGGGATTACTACAACACAACACAACACAACATAACACAACACAACACAGGACCAGCAGTATTCAAATAGGGATTACTACAACACAATACAACACAACATAACACAAAACAACACAGGACGAGCAGTATTCAAATAGGGATTACTACAACATAACACAACACAACACAGGACAAGAAGTATTCAAATAAGGATTACTACAACACAACACAACACAACACAGCATAACACAGGACGAGCAGTATTCAAATAGGGATTACTACAACACAACACAACATAACACAAAACAACACAGGACGAGCAGTATTCAAATAGGGATTACTACAACACAACACAACACAACACAACACAGGACGAGCAGTATTCAAATAGGGATTACTACAACACAACACAACACAACATAACACAACGCAACGCAACACAACACAACACAGGATGAGCAGTATTCAAATAGGGATTACTACAACACAACACAACGCAACACAACACAACACAGGACAAGAACTATTCAAATAGGGATTACTACAACACAACACAACACAGCACAACATAACACAAAACAACACAGGACGAGCAGTATTCAAATAGGAATTACTACAACGCAACACAACACAACACAGGACGAGCAGTATTCAAATAGGGATTACTACAACACAACACAACATAACACAACACAACACAGGACAAGAAGTATTCAAATAGGGATTACTACAACACAACACAACACAGGACAAGCAGTATTCAAATAGGGATTACTACAACACAATACAACACAGCAGAAAACAGCACAGGAGGAGCAGTATTCAGACAGGGTGTATAACAACAAAACAAAACAACACAACTCAACACAGCTAAGCCTAAACAACCCAACAGAGATGAGTATTCAGATGAGGTTTACACCAACTCAAAACAGCACAGTGAGGTGATGGATAAGCTAGCAGGGCTGGACCAGTGTTGAGTAGTAGTGGAAGTGTGCACATCCCCACCGGTGAAGTGCAGGGCAAATGGAACTAGAACTGGTCCAGCAAAGGAATGAAATGCCCGCACTCTGCTAAAACTCCTGGGTTGGGTTTGCCTGAGGAAGACCTAGCCGGGTCGAAGCGTTGCAACACAATAAATATATGGGAGTTTTAGCAGAGTGCGGGCATTTCATTCCTTTGCTGGACCAGTGTTGCACATCAGAAAAGGAATGATTTGTTTAAACCTTTTTTGTCCAACATTGCACAACACTGCGAACGGATGTATTTTTTCATAAATCGGGGACATCCGAACTGACTCAGAGCTGCAGATGGATGCATATTCTAGCGCGGCAACCCCAACATTAGGCAGCATTGCAGATCACAGGGCTGCATTGTCAGGAATTATTAATAATAAATAAAGGTCCTCTCCCCTCCACAGGCCTGCGGTCTATCCTTCGGCAGTCTCGGCGCTACTGTCCTCAAAGGGAAGGCCAGAGCCACGTTGAAGCCATTTAGCTCTCTGTATAGAGGACAGGTGTGTTTGTTCTCAGGTTTTAGACTGGGCACTTTTACTGTAGTATTATGTTAGGCTCAGGTTTTAGACTAAGCACTTTTACTGTAGTATTATGTTAGGCTCAGGTTTTAGACTGGGCACTTTTACTGTAGTATTATGTTAGGCTCAGGTTTTAGACTGGGCACTTTTACTGTAGTATTATGTTAGGCTCAGGTTTTAGACTAAGCACTTTTACTGTAGTATTATGTTAGGCTCAGGTTTTAGACTGGGCACTTTCACTGTGGTATTATGTTAGGCTTCAGAAGGGCTACACAAGTGTCACTCTGCAATGGTGCAGAAAAATCAATCGGCTGGAAAGCAACAGAAAGGGCGTCAGAAGGATTGACTGCTGCTTAGCGCATAATTCAAATCAGGACAATGATTCAGCAAAGCAGAGAGGCTACATTGGACATAAGCTCAACGTTACATCTTCTCTGTCACTGTCAGTGTGTCTACTCAAAGGGATTTAAACCTTGGGGCCGGCAATAAAGCAACTTGATGTCATTTTTATAGTTACAGTAATAGCACTATAGAAATGAATAGAATAGAATGGAATTAAGCATCTCATTTGCTGCGTACCACCCAGGGTTTGTCACAGAAGTTGTAGACGGAGTGGAGTGAGTTGACGCTCGGGATGCCGGCGTACTGCAGACCGATGACAATGTTCCGGTGGTCGCCGTTCTTCGCCATGCTGAAAGCATGCTTCCGGATCAGCACGAAGTCCGGCTTGAAACTCCTGGGAAACACAATCATGGTAGTCAAGACTAAACACACATCTGGCTGTGTGTGTGTGTGTGTGTGTATGTTTGTGTGAATGTTAATGTGTGTGTGTGTGTGTGTGTATGTTCATGTGTGTGTGTGTGTGTCTGTGTGTGTGTACGTTTGTGTGAATGCTAATGTGTGTGTGTGTGTGTGTGTGTGTGTGTACGTTTGTGTGAATGCTAATGTGTGTGTGTGTGTGTGTGTACGTTTGTGTGAATTCTAATGTGTGTGTGTGTGTGTGTGAATGTATAAATCGTGCAGTAGTGTCTGGAGGTCAGTGACTCTTACTTGTTAATTTTGTTGCCGTTGCGGATGGCCTCGATGTCCACGCTGTAGCTGCCGGTGGCGTGGGCCACAAGACTGATCTCCGTGAACTCAGCCTGGAGGGAGGATCACAGCTGCTAATCAATATGCCAATAAACCCGAACACAATGAGCCATGAATCATGGCAATGATACAATAACACTATTGGACTATTCCACTGCATGGCCATCAGTTAAAACTCATTATCAGAGTTTGCAGCTGTGGCACTCAAGTGTGTGGGTGTGTGTGGGGGGGTCTGTGTGTGTGTGGGTGGGTCTATGTGTGTGTGTTGGTCTGTGTGTGTGTGTGTGTGTGTGGGTCTGTGTGTGTGGGTCTGTGTGTGTGTGTGTGTGTTCGTCTGTGTGTGTATGTGTGTGTGTGGGTCTGTGTGTGTATGTGTATGTGTGTGGGTCTGTATGTGTGTGTGGGTCTGTGTGTTTGTGTGTGGGTCTGTGTGTGTGTGTGTGTGTGTGTATCTGTCTGTCTGAAAATGCAAGTGTCTGAGGCAGAGTATAAACCTGTCAAATCACATCTGCAAACTTGCATCACTGACACCCCACCCCACCCAACTCCACCCCTGCCAAATGCACAACCCATTTATATTCCCCAGCCCACCTGATGCTGTGTGGTAGTGCATCAGCCCTGAGAGAGGACGTGTGCTAGGCCACAGCTCAGAGGCCTCAAAGGAACAAGACCTACCTGCTCCACCTTGAGGTCAAACTCCCCATGGACCTTCTTGCCTCTGAACACCTTCACCCTGAGGGTCAGATAAAAACAAAATAAAAAATTGGTTAATGTCAACATCGCTGCATTTATGCTCCAGCTTTTGCGACACCATTCAACAAATAAAGACACACTTCTTTCAGTTATGAATCATGCACGCAGATTTGCCTCTCTGTCCTTTAAACATCATTTTCATTGTACATTGCTATCAGACGCGTATTTATTCAGCAGCAAGTATAGATCTCAGACACAAAGACACTAATCATGGTTTTGGAACAAAATCGAGTAATACTGGAGAAATGCTGGAATATTGCTGGCGTAATGCAGGAGAAATGCTGGAATATTGCTGGCGTAATGCAGGAGTAATGCTGGAATATTGCTGGCGTAATGCAGGAGTAATGCTGGAATATTGCTGGCGTAATGCTGGATCCCTCCATTCAGGAAAACAGCATGTTCATTCATCGCATTTCCCTCTGTCAGAAACTGAATGGCGTCACACACTTGCGATTAAAGACACAGCAGGACATGCATGCGGGGGATCAGTCAGGCCAGACACACGTGTGTGTGTGTGTGTGTGTGTGTGTGTGTGTGTGTGTGTGTGTGTGTGTGTGTCTGGTGCGCCATCACTTCCCTGTGGCTGTCTGATACCAGCTTTCAAGAATCAATGGCACTATTAGCATTCTATAGTATATCTAATATACAGTAAGGAGGGGAAAAACTTAAGTGATGATGAGTGACTTGTCTCCCTCTCTGTGAAGACTGCATATCAGACGAGTCACGACTCCCTTTGGAGAGACATATGGCGATGCTGATGCAGTGCCGAGGTATCTTACACTATACCCGGCCCAATGGCTGAAACCATGACTGAGCAATATAAACCAGTTGCAACCATAAGCCTGGCTAATATATGACCCTCTGCAGATTTTGGGGTTTATTTCTCATTTATGTGTATGAACAGTTATGTGTATTTTAAGTCGCGACATTGCTGTAAAATTTCTTACCAGTCGGTCTGCTGGTCGTCAATAACCAGCAGGATCTTTGCATTGCTGCCACCGGCTCTCTCAGCCGCTTCGGTCAGGGTGGCCACCGCGGCGGTGGTCTGTTTCACCGCGTTGGAGATCGATGAGAAAAAGCCGGCTCCGGAGGACTGGCTCGCGGGCGGCCGCCTCTCCTGCGGTCCGGGCGACACCGCGGGGCTGGTCTGCGGCGGGGGCTGTTGCGGTGGGTCGGGACGCTGGAGGTCCGATAAGTAGCCATTTGGCAGGTTGGACATAAAATTGCTGTCAGATAGTCGGCGACGCAGGTAATTCATGATGAGCACCGGTGCACGATAAAACGATTAAGAGAAGGTGAACACAATGATATTTGATTTGGTTAATCTAGTTCTCCATCAACCGGACAGAGATTGCTTTGCAGTTGTCGTGTCGGGCCCAGTCGTGTCAATGCATCACACACCTCCCAGCACCAGGTCATCGGTGGCACCTACCAGTCCGGCTCAGATGCAGGCAGCGATGATACTGCACAGGCAGAAGAGACAGGCAAAAATCGTCAGCGACCCTTTAGGCGTGCAGACATCAAATGCCGAGGGGTGTAGCGTCACGGATGCGTCGCTTCCCACGGACGACTTAATTTGCAACAGATTGGCCTACTCCCGCGTCTACTCTAACGCGATACACCGATTTGGTCATCTGAGGACAAATGCACGATCCCCATCCGTGCGCTGCGTTCACGAAAACAAAAGAATCAGCACACGTTTCTCTTAGAAATACGCCTTCCGCTAAGGATGCAGTGAAGTCAGAAAGTAAAGGCTAATCAGTTTGAGGTTACGAGAAGTGTGATCCGGTCTCCTCTCTTCGTCCTCTGGCCAAAGCAGCCTTGCTCGGTACCGGGGCGCGTGGAAACGGAGGTGCGGGCGGGGGCTGTGGAATATCCAGGTATTGCATCACGCATCAGCCATCCATTGTCCGTTCCCTGCCTCGCAGATCCAATCAGGGTTTTCGCACATCCCGCGTCGTCTTCCACGACTTGACATCAGTTTCCCTGAGCGCGCGCGTCGGTCGGACTCCGAGCGGGACAGGTTAGGAGGAGCAGAGGCTGACGCGGTGCTGATGCTGGGGGATGGGGAGGGTGGGGCGTTGTCAGGCGACGGTAGATTCGAATGGAGATGTCAACAAACACTGATCATTCACACATATATTCATATCTAGGTCAGGATGATAAACGCAAACTCTTGGAGGTGTTCTATTTAGGGATCACTTATTCGGGAGGTTACCTGCTGGTTTTCAACACCACGGCATTTTCTGTTCAGAGTGAAATGTTCAGACCTTGATTTGCTTTGGTGAACAGGCATGGAAGATTTTTACATTTTTACGAAGCCCCCCCCCCCCCCCTCTCTCTCTCTTTCACCAGGAGGGCTCTTGGTGAAGGTTCTTTTTGACAACCACCCGCTTCCCTCAGGATTACGCCCATCGTTCAGCTGTTTGAAGCCCTACATCACTAACGTTAACCATATTAACATAATGCATTAACCCAACGCAATAATGCCAGTTACCACCTAGTGAATGAGAGGTATTCAGAATCCATTATTTTCTGCTCCATGAATCAATCTCCTTTTACTGAGCAGAGAAGAAAGATTGAGTTAGGTGTGTTGTTTTGAACTGTGATTGTGTGGTTTTCTGTACGACTAGAACATCTGTCATGGGTTTATTTTGTAAAACCTATTTTTGGCCTTTTATAGCTCTAATGCATAATGGGCAAGAGAGTTTCCCTAAGTCTACAGTGTTTGAGTTCCATCCTTATGCACTAGCTGCTTCAGCACCATACAGTGTTTGAGGCCCATCCGTATGCACTAGCTGCTCTACAGGCTACAGTGTTTGAGTTCCATCCTTATGCACTAGCTGCTCTAGTCTACAGTGTTTGAGTTCCATCCTTATGCACTAGCTGCTCTAGACTACATTGTTTGAGTTCCATCCTTATGCACTATCTGCTCTAGTCTACAGTGTTTGAGTTCCATCCTTATGCACTAGCCACTTCAGCACCATGCAGTGTTTCAGTTCCATCCTTATGCACTAGCTTCTTCAGCACCATACAGTGTTTGAGGCCCATCCTTATGCACTAGCTGCTTCAGCACCATGCAGTGTTTGAGGCCCATCCTTATGCACTAGCTGCTCTACAGACTACAGTGTTTGAGTTCCATCCTTATGCACTAGCTGCTCTACAGACTACAGTGTTTGAG
>NW_027468848.1:7896185-7898685 GCF_046254945.1 Alosa pseudoharengus
GTGTCTAGGGCGGGACTGAATTTCCTATTGTCTTGTGTAATGTGTGTGTGTGTGTGTGTTGACAGTGAGTTAATCACACACCCATACACACACACACACAGAGTTTTCTGTATGGAGATGACAGTCCTCACATTATTCTTTTGTGTTTGGTCCGATTGTGCTGTTAAAAAAGACATGGTGTCATGGAGTCCACACACACACACACACACACTACACACCTGTGCACAGGTAACCCTTATCACAGGAGACACACTGCCGGCAGAGGGCTAGGATTGGCTGAGCAGTAGCCAATGAGACATGAGAGCAGCCGTGTATGTAGAGAGAGAGAGAACAGTGCCCCTGCACAGTTTGCATGTGGAATTCAGATCAGACACACACACACACACAGGCTGAGTCCAGAGATCCGGAGGTCCAGAGACACACACACACACACACACACACACTGAGCCTGGAGCTATGGCCGTCACTAATTTCCCCTACATAACTCGCATGAACAGCGGTTTCAAGGTCTACATCCTGGAAGGTACGTAGCACTTCTCCCTCATCACTTCAGCTGTTTTAGGGAAGGGTCAGTAGGAAGCAGCTCAAGTCAGTATTAGTATCATGGGACTTAACATGGGTTTGGGAATAACCTCTAAAATACAGTTTAGCGAAAACCCTTAAACCCCTAAATTACAGTTTCGGAAGAACGTTTGAATTACAGTGTAGTAAGAACTTTTAACATGTAATTAAAAGGTAAGCGTCCTCAAAATGTGGTATGGTAGAAATTCTCTATAAAAGGTTTTTTGTGGCATGTGCTGGTGCTTTTTGATGTTTAGAAGTGTGTGTGTGTGTGTGTGTGTTGGACGTGTGTTGGCTGTTGTGGGACACTGTTTAAGTCTCGGATTGTTCACCCAGTGGTTGCTCTTCTGGCAGCATCATTATTTACAATTTGAACTTTGAGTTACACTTAGAATTGCGCCTTTATTGGGCATTTCTTCAGTCAAAAGTGTGTGGGTCAGATCTGCTTTGACGCCATAGAAAATATACAATCTGCTTTTACGTTCTTTGTGCTTCAAACAACCAGGCGATCAAATGAAGAGGCATTTGATATTAGGACTCAGGTGTTCTAGCAAACAGGGTGCTGCTTAAAGTACTGCTGTTAGAGTCAGGCACTGTGTTTTTACCGAGGATGGACAGGCTGTCTATATAACCCTGTGATTCCTCATTAATTCCTCATTAATTCCTCGTTGGTGGAATTAACTAATGTTCTATGTTCTTGTGATAGTATTGGGACTGTCAAGAAACGTTTAAAGACTCATCTGTTCACCTTGCACTTAGTGAATTCTCTTACAGAGATATGGTTGAATGTTCGTGTTTTTGTTAATATGAGAGCTCATTATCTCCATTCCTGGCATTTGATATTGTCATTACTGTTCCTAAGTCACAGTCACAGGCTGTTTGGGTGCATCCTGTCTTGACTAGTTTCTTAACAGACTGTTTGTCTCCAGTACTCGCTGTTGACTAGGTGCATGTTTGAGGGCACAGGCTTTGGACAAAAGCCTGTACAATAAACATAACCATAACCATATACTATTATTAGTATTGTTGATATTATTACTGTTATTAATATGCCTAATGTAGACTTTCCAACTTTATTTGAAACTATTATTTTCAATGCCAAATAGCCTACCATACAAATAAACATTCACATAACCATAATTTTTTAAGGTTTCTTTTGGCATTATCTGGGAAACTTATAAATATGTATAAATAAAAGTGACAGATCAGGTACCCACACTTACACACTGCCCAGACAAACCCCGACATTCTAAAGTTTCTCAGATAATGCCAAACAATCCCCAACATTCTAATGTAGCCCAGGCAATGCCCAACAAACCCCAACATTCTAATGTAGCCCAGGCAATGCCCAACAAACCCCAACATTCTAATGTAGCCCAGGCAATGCCCAACAAACCCCAACATTCTAATGTAGCCCAGGCAATGCCCAACAAACCCCAACATTCTAAAGTAGCCCAGGCAATGCCCAACAAACCCCAACATTCTAATGTAGCCCAGGCAATGCCCAACAAACCCCAACATTCTAATGTAGCCCAGGCAATGCCCAACAAACCCCAACATTCCAAAGTGGGCAGTGGTTGGTTGCAGTCTTTATGTTTGTTTCATCATCATCATCATCATCATCATCCATTGTTTATTTAGCGGAAATGGACTGAGCATTAAGCTCTTTTACAGCATTGCTCTGAGTTTACAAACGAAGTCTAACAAAAACAAGGTACTGGGCAGAGCGGCGTGACTCGCCAGCATACCTGTAACGTAACGTTTGATCTTATCAGGTCTGATCTTTGTGCAACCATCTTCCTGATGTTTTATAGGATTAACTGACATGACTTTGTGACTGAGACTACACGGTCAGATCAATCCAGTCGATCATCAAGTTACAAGTAATGTGCTGATTTAGTTGGCGTCAGTGCAGATAAGCCAAGCTGGATGTTAACCT
>NW_027468848.1:7901185-7903685 GCF_046254945.1 Alosa pseudoharengus
TAACGTAGTCGACTCTTAACGGTGTATTCCCACCAGAACGTTATTACTGGCAGTTACCTGTTTACATGTTCACACCTGTACGCCTTACCTGTTTACACCATCACACCTTTGCACCAGTGCACCTTTACCCACAAATCACCAGTGCCTCATGAAAACAATAATTATCTATCTATCTATCTATCTATCTATCTATCTATCAACCCTGTTTTTTATGCTTGCCTCTAGCACTCATATGGTATGTATCTGGTCAGATGATGAAAGTTAACTGGAGTTTCCATTGTGTGTGTGTCTAAAGGCCAACCCCACCTACGGAGCGAGGACCGCTACAGACATGTGACCAGTGATCGTGTGCGCCTGGTTCCTTCCCGCCCAGTCGGACGTCCAGGCAAACGCAAGCACAGCTCAGAACTCGGCTTGACCCTGGAGGAGAGGTACGTCACACACACACACATACAGTACACACACACACACACACACACATGTACAGACACACACTCAAAACCCACAGGAAACCTCAAGCATAAATGCAAATCAGGAAGACAGGCAGGAATGACACAATGATTGACTGTTATTCAAATGCTCAGGCAGAGAATGCCCTGCAAAGGTAGCGTGTCCTAACAGCGGAGAGACATATCCGCCTCTCGATCCTCATAATGAACCTCCCATTGATCACGCTCTGCTCTGGGCCAGAGTGGGAGTGTGTGCCTTTATCATAAGGAGACAAGGTTTACGTTTCAGTGGTGTTACGTAGGTGGGAATGAGGAATGTCTTCATGAAGGTTAAATGTTTTTCTGGATGTGAAACAGCTCTCCCTTCCAGAATCCCATAACTCTGTACTGATGCCGCCAACTGACCCAGATTTCTCATTATTAGAGTTTATTTGATAGAGACAGATACAGTTTACATAGACAAACTGAAAACAGTGCTCTGATGCTGATGAAGTATCATGCTGTTTATTGCTACAACCACTAAAGCAATCAAAGCCAGACACACGCTGGTTGTAAGCATGCTAACTGAGTCTGTGTGTGTGTGTGTGTGTGTGTGTGTGTGTGTGTGTGTGTGTTGTTCAGAAGGGAGCGTGTCCTCAATAAGCACGCGGCGGCAGTGCGGAGGTCGTCGGTGGCCAGCGTTCCGGAGAGCCCGTCCTCCACGTCCACGGGCAGCCCTGCGTCCAGCCCGACGGTGAGCCCGACGCTGGCGTGTCCCGCCTACGCCGCCCCGATGCTGGACGAGCCACTGGCACTCATCAAGAAGCCGCGCCGCGAGCCGCCGCCAGAAACGCCCGCCGAGAGGACCAGGGCCACCCCCGCCCGCCAACAGCAGGTAGCTACGGCAGCCCACAGGGGGACAAACAGAGACATACTGTACAAACACCAACCAACAGCAGGTAGCTACGGCAGCCCACAGGGGGACAAACAGAGACATACTGTACAAACACCAACCAACTGCAGGTAGCTACGGCAGCCCACAGGGGACAAACAGAGACATACTGTACACACACCAACCAACTGCAGGTAGCTACGGCAGCCCACAGGGGGACAAACAGAGACATACTGTACAAACACCAACCAACTGCAGGTAGCTACGGCAGCCCACAGGGGACAAACACAGACATACAAACACCAACCAACTGCAGGTAGCTACGGCAGCCCACAGGGGACAAACAGAGACATACTGTACACACACCAACCAACTGCAGGTAGCTACGGCAGCCCACAGGGGACAAACAGAGACATACACACACCAACCAACTGCAGGTGGCTACGGCAGCCCACAGGGGACAAACAGAGACATACACACACCAACCAACTGCAGGTAGCTACGGCAGCCCACAGGGGACAAACAGAGACAAATGCTCTTAGTAGCCACTGGCCAGTTCCTGTCAGCCAGCTACAGGTAGCCCATAAAGAAAAATGAATGTCCACTTAAATGTCAAAGCTTTTATGGGATTAATCAGAGATGAAGCCCTAACCAGTAGCCGTGGCCTACTGGTTAGGGCTTTGGGCTTGTAACAGAAGGGTTGCTGGTTCGATCCCCAACCAATAGGAAAAATGTGGGGGGGGGGGGAGTGGTTGAGCACTGTTCTCCCATGCCCATATCCACGGCTGGAGTGCCCTTGAGCAAGACACCTAACCTCTCACTGCTCCTTGCTGCCACTGTAGCAGGCAGCTCACTGCATCGGGATTAGTGTGTGCTTCACCTCACTGTGTGTTCACTGTCTGCTGAGTGTGTTTCACTAATTTACGGATTGGGATAAATGCAGAGACCAAATTTCCCTCATGGGATCAAAAGAGCATATATACTTATACATAATCACTCCGTATTGTGCATTGAGTTGTCCACATACACACACACACACACACTCTGTCTCTTATCCGGTACTTATGAAAAACCAAGCTGTATGTGTTCCGGCGAGCCTGTATGGGACAGAACTCAAATGACCTGTATGACTCCTCTCATCATCAAAGCCGCAGTGCTCTGATTGGTCGTTTGACCTTTG
>NW_027468848.1:7906185-7936185 GCF_046254945.1 Alosa pseudoharengus
TGATAGCATAACACACATACTTTACTGTAAGTTCACCTAAAAATGTTTGCTACTTGCTTCTCTAATATTGACCTTGTTGGGGGGGGGGGGGGGGGGGCTTGCTGGGTAGTCTCTTTCCAGACAAGTCTTTTTGGTGTTATTTATTATTCTGTTTAAAGAGGAGAAAAGGATCAAAACTCCTGATTGTAACCCACCCTTCGGGGAGGCGGTAGACCATTATAGTAGGAATGTGGGGTGACCAACCTTTTCAACATTTCACTTTCATTTCAAGTTCTGAACTTGGTTATTGTTATGTAATTCTTCCTGAGGTTTACCTGAGGATTTTGTATATAATTCTGCAGTGTCACATAGTACTACCATACACACATCCTTGAATGATGAGTGATTCCATTTCTCTAGTCACGATGCACTAGGTTAGAATCCACTCGCTTCTATGGCAACAGACAGACAATAAAGTTCCAACATGAGTTCTCTGATACAAACAGACAAACATGTTTTGTCAGACCATTTCAGTGCCTATGGATTTCAGTAGCTGATAAATACTTTTTTGTACATTATTTTCCAATAAAAGTCTTGTTATATATCAGCACATGCCTGGTGTGCCTTTTCTGATGTCTGCTCATCTGTGAGGTCTGTGTGTGTGTGTGTGTGTGTGTGTGTGTGTGTGTTTGTTGTGTGAGATATTTACATATTGGTGTCAGTCTCTACATGTACTTGAATCCTTCATATCAACCAAACCTCTGAAAAGGGTAGAGCAAAGAAGAGATGAGAGAAAGAGGTGTGTGAGTGTGTGTGTGAGAGAGTGAGTGTGTGTGAGCCAGGTTTGAATGTGTATCTGCAGGCGTGTTTGCATTTGGGCGTTTGCTTTGAATGTGTATCGGCACGCACAGGCGAGAGGTCTTTTCAGACAGGCACATCAAAGCGTTCTCTCATCTCACATCTCTCTCTCTCTCTCCCTCGCCCCTCTCTCTCTCTCCCTCTTTCTCTCTCTCTCCCTCTTCCCCCTCTCTCTCTCTCTCTCCCTCTCTTTCTGCCAGGCCTGCCCTCATCTATCCACCTCGCAGGTGAGCATCTCGGGTTACACCTGCACAGCGACTCACGCAACCACTAGAATGTGTGTGTGTGTGTGTGTGTGTGTGTATGTGTGTGTGTGTGTATGTGTGTGTGTGTGTGTGTATGTGTGTGTGTGTGTGTGTGTGTGTATGTGTGTGTGTGTGTGTGTGTGTGTATGTGTGTGTGTGCAACCGGAGCTCTTTTCTGGAATGTGGCCATTTGGGCATCAGGCTGTTTGAAGTGACATCACCACCCCATACTCCGCACCCGGAGGAGCAGAGTGGCTGTGCTGTAGTCGTGTGTGTGTGAGTGTGTGTGTGTGTGTGTGTGCATGCGTGCATGCGCGTGTGTGTTTATGTCTGAGCAGCTCCTGCTATGACCTCAGCCTGGGCAGGCTGATCCCTCATCCCACACACACACACCACATCTGTAAAAGAGGGAAGAGTGGAGAAACTTTCCATAAAACACTCTTACACACACACACACACACACACACACACACACACACACACACACACACACACACACACATACACACACACACACACACACACACATACACACACACATACACACACACACTCACTCACACACATACACACACACACACACACACACACACACACACACACATACACACACACATACACACACACACTCACTCACACACATACACACACACACACACACACACACACACACACACACACACACACACACACACACATACACACACACATACACACACACACTCACTCACACACATACACACACACACACGCACACACACACACACACACACATACACACACACACACACACACACACACACACACACACACACACACACATACACACATACACACACACACACACACACACACACACACACACACACACACATACACACACACACTCACTCACACACACACCCTGCTGAATCAGTTGTGATCTCCTTTCACTAAAGTCTGCCCCACCCTGGCAGTCCAACCCTCTCCATGAAAACAAACAGGACAGGTCAACATCCTCCCGCTTCCCTCTCATCTCCTCACTAATCACAGACTACTGAGGATGCGGGAGAGTTGCAGGATTACCTCAGGTTACAGACTACTGAGGATGCGGGAGAGTTGCAGGATTACCTCAGGTTACAGACTACTGAGGATGCGGGAGAGTTGCAGGATTACCTCAGGTTACAGACTACTGAGAATGTGGGAGAGTTGCAGGATTACCTCAGGTTACAGACTACTGAGAATGCGGGAGAGTTGCAGGATTACCTCCCTCCCTTCCCCCCCTCCATCATCACTGCTGATCAGGCTATCGCACCTCTCCCCCACATGGTGACCACGAGCAGTGCGACAACAATGGCTTCAGCCAATGGCCATCAGTCTCTAGCCACACGACAACCCTCACAGAAGCACCCCTCCTCCTCCTCACCCTCCACTCCCCTCACCCCCCCCATCATTTCATCGGACCAAGTAAGTTATCTTTTAAAAAAACTCCATCCTCGTAAGGCAGCCGGGCCTGACAGACTGTGTCCAAACACATCTTCAACTGGAGTCTACGTCTCGGACAAGTTCCAACACTGTGGAAGACATCATGTCTCACCCCCGTTCCCAAGAAACCACACCCCAGCGAGCTTAATGACTTCAGGCCTGTCGCTCTAACATCACATGTGATGAAAACAATGGAGCGGCTTGTCTTAGGTATGCTCAGACCCCAGGTACGCCATGCACTAGACCCTTTACAGTTTGCATACCAGGAGAAAGTGGGCTTGGACGATGCCATCACTTATCTTCTACACAGGACACATTCTCACCTAGACAAGGGGAAAAGTGCTGTGAGAATCATGTTCTTTGATTTCTCAAGTGCTTTTAACACCATCCAACCCCTCAGACTGGGAGACAAGCTCTTGCAGATGGGTGTGGACGCTCACCTGGTAACCTGGATTACAGATTACCTGACCGAGCGACCACAGTTAGTCAGACTGAAGAACTGCCTCTCTGACACTGTGATCAGCAGCACCGGAGCGCCACAGGGAACTGTGCTCTCTCCAGTCCTGTTCACCCTGTACACATCTGACTACAACACCGAGTCAGGCCACATGCAGAAGTTTTCTGATGATACTGCAATTGTGGGGTGTATCAGGGACGAGCAAGAGGAGGAGTACAGGAGCCTGGTACTGAGATTACGAGAGAGTTGTAGGATTACCTCAGGAGTCAATAGACCTCAACAGTCTCGCTCACTGCCGATTCCGGAAGTAAGAATTCAATATAATTTCTTCATTGACAACTGGAGTATAAGCCATAAAATCGTAACCGTCCATACATACATAAAACCAGCTACGACATGACTAAGCATTTATATGTGCTCATATAGATGCCAAAAGTTCATGGGGCATCTATTTTGTTTTAAGAAAAATATATTTTGTTCCCGATTTCACAGAAAAAGATTACACTACCCAGGGGCGCCTGCAGGAATGAATGCTATGGTACACACACCCGACCCATCCCCCCCCGCAAAAAAAAATAATAAATAAATACGCGTGGACAATATTTGTCCGTTTCCCGGTTTCGCCGTGCATTGGTCAGCAAAAAATTAGCCTACATAGCATAACATCCACATGCAATAATACAACAACAACGTCTACTATGACCTATTCATTTGGACAACTTGATACAGCCCTATACAGGCTAAAGTTACCTTGTTTTGTTCTTGACGTCTGGCTGTAATGCAGTCTAAAGTTCTGACAAGCACACCAATTGCCTACCTTGTTCTTGCCCATCTGGAATAACTCTTCTAGCTTTGCTGCCTCCATACTTGTGATCCATCATGAGTATTGAATTAGTGAATTAGCTCAACATTGTGTGCTGATAACCACATATAGATAGATAGCCGAGTAAAAGAAAACAAGTAGCCTAGCCTACGTGCCTGCATGCGTATTGTGTCTCCTGCTCAAACAAAATGTGTGCGTGAAGTGAAGTAAAGTGTTCACTAAGTTACGTAATAGAAAATTGTAAATAGCCTGATGGCAGCTAATGGGATACTGTGCATAGTTGGGAAGGTATGGTGGGCCAATTTGGTGTGAATACACACACACACAGGGAAATTTTCTCTCGTTGTAGAGCCTGATGGTACGCACAGTGCGTACAGACGTACACCTGCAGGCGTGTCTGACACTACCCAACATCCTAACGTGTAAAAGCAGAACCTTTCATTGGTAGAGATCACCGTTGCCAGGGAAATGTTTATTTGTTAACTCACATCACTGCAATTTCGTTCACTTGCTCGAACTGCTTGAACCAAGATGGAGGAAAACAGTTTTTCTGACCTTTGAAAGTTGAATTTACTCAATATAAATGATAGGAAGTTAGTCATCTTGTTATCTTACATTCAACAGGAAGTATGTTAAACTATCGTTATCTGGAAAATGTTCGAAAAAAATTTGCGATGGACAATGGGATGAGTAGTCCCTACGTTCGGAAATAAAAATATGTACACAGTCTGGTACCTTTGCCTTTTTTTCGTTTTCCTGTTAGTTTTTTGCTTGGAATTAAATGTTGTATGATTATGAGTCAGCCTAAGGCAGAGCCTTTCCAGATGTCCACTGAAATAATGAATGGGACATTTACTTCCGGAAACGAAGCGCTCTCGGATCGGAGGAGGGCTGTTGAGCACTATGCTATGACATCAGTCATTTTTACTTGTTAATCTATACAGTACAACCATGTCTAAGGCCTTGGCACTTTATCATTGCTTTTGTTACTGTGGTAGTCATTATTGATCCCTGTCAGTGAGAGTTTGTGCAAACATAAGCTAGCAGTTTATTTAAAGGCCTTTCAGCTCCTGTCCCGACCTCTCTACTGAGCTTCACTTCAATCGCCTGAGATCACCGAGACATAAGACACGATCAAAGAGACCAGGGGATTACAGGCGTCTTAAGAATCGCAGGTGTTCGGACAAGGTGTGTGTGTGTGTCTGTCTGTGTCTATGAGTGTGTGTGTGTGTGTGTGTGTGAGTGTGTGTGTGTGTCTGTGTGTGTGTGTGCGTGTGTGTGTGTGTGTGTGTGTGTGATTGTGTGTGTCTGTGTGTGTGTGTGTGTGTGTGAGTGTGTGTGTGTGTGTGTGTGTGTGTGTGCGCCTCACCCTCACCCAGTTCTGCTGTAGTTGTTTGAACACATCCCCTTTTAAGATTTAAGTCTCCATGTGCTGAGCTTGTGCCTTACAGGGCGTGTGGAGACATTAACTTGCTAGAAACACACACATTAACACAAGACAATCACACACTATTTGAGCGGCTTGAAAATGAGGCAAGTCCAGCCGACTGCCTGTTATTTCCTTTTACTGAGAGAAAGCGTGGGGTGGGGGGTGGGTGAAGGGTGGGGGGGGCAACATCAGGGGTATTTCATTGATATCATAATCAAGAGTTGTTCAAGGTCACAACCCCTGAGTCAGGGATTTAAATCCAACAGCATTTAGAACTGAGTACCCGTGATTTGAGCAGCACTCATAACTGAGTAACAGTGATTTAAATCCCACCTGCGTTGAGTCACATCCGGGGTTGTGGCTCTGACTGATGGGACTGGTGGGGGGGGGGGGGTCAGGCGGGCGTGTGCTATGTGCGCCGCCCGCCGGGGTTTCCCGTCAGTCACACATGCTCAGACAGACTAAATGGTGAGGTGATGCACCACTCGTCTGCGGTCTGCCCACCCGAGGTAACCATAGTGATCAGACTGACAACACTGTTTCACCCACAAATGATTTTCTCTTTTCTTTTCTTCTTTGTTTATCTTTATTTATTTATTTTCTCATAAAGACATAAAGAGCAGGGGAAAGAATGAGAGAGAGAGAGGAGGGAGAGAGGAGAGGAGAGAGGAGAGGAGAGAGGGGTGACGAGAAAGGAGAGGAGAGAGGGATGAAAGAGGAGGGAATGCGGAGAGCAAGCCTGAGCAGGCTCCAGTCCTTTGTGCTCCTGCATTCTTCTCTTCTGAGGAAACGCTTTAGAGAGATCCGACAGATCCTGTTTGGCCAGGGAAGAGAGGGAGGGATGGGGTGAGCAGGAGGAAGAATGAAGGCAGAAAGAGAGGGAGGGAGAGAGAGAGGGGGGGCAGTTCTCCTATGGGTCTGAAACAGCTTTCTATTGCTTATTTGCAGGTTCAATCTTGTCTAACTTAGCAGGAACTTCATACTGTAGGTTCAAACATTTACAAGAATTAGGTCTTTGATATTGTGTTAGCGCGTGTGCATCTGGAAAATCCAGTCTGAAAATGTATCTGGGGAAAAACAGTGAGTGAGTCACACACTCCTACACACACACCTGAGGGCAGGTGTTGTCTTGATACATTGTTTGGTAAACACACCAGATGGAGATGCAGATATGCTGATACTGACTAAGTTGTGGTTATGGGTGTCATGCTGTCATATATATTCTGACCATGTATGTATTAGTATTAAGTTAATACAAATTTGACCGAATACACTCACAGTTAGTTAGCCATAGATATGAATGACAAATACACATCCAGTGGCTTTGCACTACACAACACACACAACACAATGAGACACGACACAATTGGGGAGGGCGGGGGGGGGGGGATTAGAGGCTGTGGTCAACTCTGCATGTGAATATAGACACTACATTGAACTCTACACTATGTTTTGAAATGCATGGAGCTCTCAATTGCGAATAAATAATTGTGCATTGTATAAGGGATGCAATAAAGCCACCAACAACCTCCTCTTTGCAAATACTGCATCAACCAGGCCTATTTCATCAGACCACTAGGCTATTTGCTTTCTCTTGCTCTTTATTCATTTATTCATCATCTCCCGTCCTTCGCAATACTTGTGTAGCGCACGGCATTCTCACCAGCAAAGACCTGTCACCTGTCACTCATCATCGTAGGGGATATTTTTGGCATCATTCCTGCGTTATAATCATCAGCCAATTAAGGTGGTCACTTCAATCAAGCTTGTGCATGAGTAATGACGTCAACCATAGCAACGGAGCTCCTCTCTTATCTTAGGAGTTGTCATTTTTCCTTACGAAGAGTAGGCTAGGTCTAAGCGGCTCTTGTGAATAGCCTAGGTTTTAAGAGAAAACCCCTAGCTAAAAACTTTTAGTGGGATTTAGAATAAGATAACATGCTTCGTGAATACGGCCTCATGTGTTCTAACAATGAAACAATTAGTGGTGGAGATGAGCAGGCCAAGCTGATGAGGACATGGACTTAAAGGTGCTCTAAGCGATGTTACGTGGTTTCTAAGTTAAAATATTTTTTGTCACATACAGCAAACGCCACCTCACCATCCGCTAGCTGCCTGTGCCCAGAATACACTGTAAAATGCGGTCTCTGTGGACAGCCCAGGCTCCAAAAACAGCAATAAATACAACTTGGTTCAGCCTGGACCATAAAAACATAAAAAACTGTTCCAACCAATCATCGACGAGATGCACGTTTAGGAGAGTTGCAAAACATTAACAAAGATCATATTTTCTGCAGGCCTATCCCTGATTGGATTAATCCATCTTGTGAATCATGATGATGATTAATCAAAGTCTTGCTACACAAGACAGGCTACACAATAATTTCGCTATTAGAGATAGATATAGAGAATTCCTTAACTTCCTAAATGTGCAGGTCTGATGACGCACTTCCTCTAGTGCCTCACACAGATCGTTGAGAGATCTGACCCCCTCTCCTGGTCCTGTGCTGTGGAACTGGGGGAGTCGCTTCAACACGTTGGTTTCCTCAGCCCATCATGCCTCACACCAGTTGCACAGAAGGCACACACCCCAGTGAACTCAACGACTTCAGGCCTGTTGCCATGACGTCACTGCTGCTGACATCACATCCTGGAACGGCTGCTGCTCCATCTCCTGAGACCCCAGGTGTGCTGTGCATCAGGCGTAGGTGGGTGTGTAGGATGCCTAAGACCCCAGGTGTGCTGTGCGCCAGGCGTAGGTGGGTGTGTAGGATGCCTAAGACCCCAGGTGTGCTGTGCGCCAGGCGTAGGTGGGTGTGTAGGATGCCTAAGACCCCAGGTGTGCTGTGCGCCAGGCGTAGGTGGGTGTGTAGGATGCCTAAGACCCCAGGTGTGCTGTGCGCCAGGCGTAGGTGGGTGTGTAGGATGCCTAAGACCCCAGGTGTGCTGTGCGCCAGGCGTAGGTGGGTGTGTAGGATGCCTAAGACCCCAGGTGTGCTGTGCGCCAGGCGTAGGTGGGTGTGTAGGATGCCTAAGACCCCAGGTGTGCTGTGCGCCAGGCGTAGGTGGGTGTGTAGGATGCCTAAGACCCCAGGTGTGCTGTGCGCCAGGCGTAGGTGGGTGTGTAGGATGCCTAAGACCCCAGGTGTGCTGTGCACTCGACCCACTGCAGATGCCATCTTACCAGGAGAAGGTGTGTGGAGGATGCCATCTTACCAGGAGAAGGTGTTCGGAGGATGCCATCTTACCAGGAGAAGGTGTGTGGAGGATGCCATCTTACCAGGAGAAGGTGTGTGGAGGATGCCATCTTACCAGGAGAAGGTGTGTGGAGGATGCCATCTTCCAGCCACTTCACAGGACTCTCACCTGGATAAAGGGAGCAGTGATGTGAGAATCATGGGGGTTTACAGTTTTTCTCGATTGCTTTGACCTGCTTATGGAAACTGGGATCCACTTGGTCTTCAGGAACACTTTCTTTGCACAGCAGAAGTCATCTCTTGCAAATGTGTTCACACATTTTCATTGGGTTCACACAGTTCTCACACCCTTTTGCAAAACAGTTAACACAGTTGTCATTCAAAGTCCCCAAACTCTATTGGTTTCCCTGTGCTAAACAAAAGGAAAACATCTTTTCACAGGTGGTAGAGGTTCCTTGCACAAGTCTGAATCTCTGATACACCTGTGTAAAACTCCTTTGCACAATTCTTCAACCAGAAATCATTTATTATCCATAAGAAATGCCATGTCTGTTCTGTGTTGCTATTTGCAAGTAGGCTATAGATCTAAGGCACATTTAAAAAAATTATTGTATAGCCTATTTGGTGAAGAAAACAGTACAAAAGGTGTTTACTGTAGGTCTATTTTGATGAAAAATGACAAGTTGTAGTTCAATGAAATTTGTCTTGTTTAGGTGCTTACTGTAAGTCTTACATGTCAATGACAGTTACATCTTGGGAGGAATGAATGCTGCCTGAATTATTTTTTATTCAGTAGCCTACATGTCATCTTTTCATTTTTTTTCTGATACCAGAAAAATTAGAAAGAAATGGAACAGACATAGCAAAAATGCATTTTGAGAAGTATATTTTGCATTTTGTTGTCCAGTGTGTAATGACTGATTGAAATCACACAGTGATTTGATGACAGGATGTGTTGTTTGACGGCAAGATTTGCTTTTGCTGCATGCTTTAGTGTAAGCGACTTCAGTGTGTGTGCAAGTGAGTTCAGTGTGTAATGGAAGTTAATTCAGTGTTATAGTACAGACAGGGAGACCCAAAAGCAGTTCCTTTCAGTGCTTTTATTATTTCACACGTGGACGACAAAAATCCAACAAAGGAAAAAAGCTCAGAAGTTTAACTGGTTGTGGTCCATAAAAAGACAACAGGAAAAAAAAAAAACCTCAAAAGACTGCATAAGCAAATGTCCACAGCAGTAAAGGCAGTTCAAAGGGCCAAAAACAGAGAACTTCACAAAATTCCAAAAGGCAAAACGAGGAGCTTGGCGGTAACTGGACCGAATCCAACAAGGGGAAAAACAGAGGACTTAATGACACAGAGCACACTCTCGGAGATGGACAGACAATCTGACACAGAGCACAGGGTGAACCGAGCTTAAGTAGGGGAAGCGAGCAAACAATAAGGCCAGACCCATCAGGGGCAGGTGGCAAACAATTAAACACTCATGGGGGGAAAAAACAAAAGCACATGGGAGAAGCAGTACACAAAGGGGCCACAAGAGGGCAGGCATAAATGTAAACAAAGGAAGACAGCTAACGACAGAAAGTGACATTCAGTGTGTATTGTAAGCGGCTTCAGGGTGTGTACAAGTGAGTTCAGTGTGTAGTGGAAGTTAATTCAGTGTGTAGTGTAAGCGGCTTCAGTGTGTGTGCAAGTGAGTTCAGTGTGTAGTGGAAGTTAATTCAGTGTGTAGTGTAAGCGGCTTCAGTGTGTGTGCAAGTGAGTTCAGTGTGTAGTGGAAGTTAATTCAGTGTGTAGTGTAAGCGGCTTCAGTGTGTGTGCGCAAGTGAGTTCAGTGTGTGTGCAAGTGAGTTCAGTGTGTAGTGCATGTGATGTTTCAGTGTGTTGAGCAAGAAATTTCAATGTGTTGTGGACGTTAATTCAGTGTGTAGGCTAGTGTAAGGAGCTTCAGTGTGTGTAAGTATTTTCAGTGTAGTGCAAACTGTTTCAGTGTGTAGTGCAAGCAGTTTCAGTGGGTGCTGCAAGTAAATCCAGTGTGTTAAGCAAGTGATTTCAGTGTGAGTGCAAACAGATTCAGTGTGTAATGCAGGAAATTCAGTGTGTTACTGTTTGAGTTCCAGTGTGGTACTAGTGCCCAGTGCGTATGTGTCAGTGTTTCAGTGTGTAGTGCAAGTACGTTCAGTGTGTAGTGCCACTATTCCAATTTGCGGCCTCCCATATATTACAGAGGCTGTACTAGGCCACACACACTACACACACACTACTCTATGCACTTTACACACACTTCACAATACACACTACACACAATACACACACAACACACAACACACACTACATACTACATACTACACTACGCAGACTACACAGACCTTGGGAGAAAGGAAAATGTGTGTGTGTGTGTGTGTGTGTGTGTGTGTGTGTGAAAGCAAGAGGCTGTGGTGGTGAGTCATTGCCATCTGGAGGGCTGGAATAAACAGTGCCGTAACGTTTCCTGGTGGCTTGGCGCTGCCTGGACAGTGGGCACAGAGCTACATGTGGTGAACACAGCACCAGCAGCAGTGACACACACACACACTACTCTACACTACCCACGCACACACACACACACATTACTCTACACGACACACACACACACACACACACACTACTCTACACTACGCACGCACACACACACACACACACACACACACACACACACACATTATTCTACACGACACACACACACTATGCTACACACACACATTACACACTGCCCTACACACACTACACATTACACACTGCAATACACACACTACACATTACACACTGCAATACACACACTACACATTACACACTGCAATACACACACTACACATTACACACTGCAGTACACACACTACACACACTACACATTACACACTGCACTACACACACTACACATTACACACTGCAGTACACACACTACACATTACACACTGCAGTACACACATTACACACTGCAATACACACATTACAGACACTGCACTACAAACACTACACATTACACACTGCAATACACACACTACACATTACACACTGCAGTACACACACTACACATTACACACTGCAGTACACACACTACACATTACACACTGCAGTACACACATTACACATTACAGACACTGCAGTACACACACTACACATTACACACTGCAGTACACACACTACACATTACACACTGCACTACACACACTACACATTACACACTGCAATACACACATTACAGACACTGCACTACACACACTACACATTACACACTGCACTACACACACTACACATTACACACTGCAATACACACATTACAGACACTGCACTACACACACTACACATTACACACTGCAGTACACACACTACACATTACACACTGCAATACACACATTACAGACACTGCACTACACACACTACACATTACACACACTGCAGTACACACATTACACATTACACACTGCAATACACACATTACAGACACTGCACTACACACACTACACATTACACACTGCACTACACACACTACACATTACACACTGCAATACACACACTACACATTACACACTGCAATACACACACTACACACTACACACTGCAATACACACATTACACACTGCAATACACACATTACAGACACTGCACTACACACACTACACATTACACACTGCAGTACACACACTACACATTACACACTGCAGTACACACACTACACATTACACACTGCAATACACACATTACAGACACTGCACTACACACACTACACATTACACACTGCAGTACACACATTACACATTACACACTGCAATACACACATTACAGACACTGCAATACACACATTACAGACACTGCAATACACACATTACACATTACACACTGCAATACACACATTACAGACACTGCACTACACACCGCTGCTCGCTGCCCGCTGCCTGCCCTGGCGTGTGTGGCCGGCGCCTGGACGGAGAGTGGCAGGTTCCAGCTGATTTCCTCTGTGTAAACGGGCGAACTGGGCTGTGTGTGTGTGTGTGTAAACGGGCCAACTGGGGCAGCCGTGGCCTACTGGTTAGCGCTTCGGACTTGTTACCGACCAGTAGTCACGGCTGAAGTGCCCTGCTCCCCGAGCGCCGCTGTTGTTGCAGGCAGCTCACTGCGCCGGGATTAGTGTGTGCTCACTGTGTGCTGAGTGTGTTTCACTAATTCACAGATTGGGATAAATGCAGAGACCAAATGTCCCTCACCGGATCAAAAGAGTATATATACTTATACTTACTTGTACAATCACCTGCGCACTTCACATGCCATATATGGGTCATTTGACACAACCCCTGCCAATCAATGAGCTGTTTGGCTAGAAGGTTAGGTATGCTGTCATGTTCTGTGGTCTGCATAGAGTGAAGGCGCCATCTAGCTGCTGCTAAAAGCCTTGCGCGTGATTGCTCCTAAATTACTTATTGATTGCACAGAAATGTTTATGTTTTCTACACAGTGTTAGCCTTTTTACAGGCAATGTAAGTTACTACAAACCAGTCCTGCTGATTTGGAGGTGATTTTTATCAAAGTCCTTTTAGGCAAGTCCCTCCACTCGGCGGCCATATTGCAACGCTTTTTGAGCACTCATAGGGGATCCTCTTCGGCAGAAATACGCGTGCGTAAGGCTTCACGACACCAATCTTGCTCGAGTGACGAGTTCACAACACATAATTGGCACGATGTCTTCACAACACACCATATGATTGGCTCAATGTATTCACATCACAACACATAATTGGCACAATGTATTCACATGTCGACGTTTTGCCGAGGAAGGGGTGTGATATGTGTAGACAATGGCCATATTGGCGTTACAAACTAGCCCCATGCATTTCTATGGACGATTTTTTGAGTGCTGTGTCTCCTCATTAGAAAGTCTCTGTTTTTATTAAACATATGACATACCCCTTATATGTTGTTGATCTACATGTAGAAATATTTTTAGCTCCTACTTTGAACCAGCACTGCTGGTTTACTAGTTTTGTAAAAATAAACTACTGACTGCAGTGAATCAACTTGGGGAGGGGGAAATGTTTGTTAGCACCAAAATGAGGCCTTTATCTCTGCCACTAGGAGGCAGCAGAGAGTCTTGTATAGGTGAAGAGTGAAGTGATTTAGGGAGCTGCAGCCTGGGGGCCTAGTGTGGGGATGGGTGCTGGGGCGGGGGTGGGAGGTGTAGCGGGTGGTGTCTGAGGGGAGAAGAGGTTGTGGGGGCGGGGGCGGATGTGGGAGGTGTAGCGGGTGGTGTCTAAGGGGAGAAGAGGTTGTGGGGGCGGGGGTGGGAGGTGTAGCGGGTGGTGTCTGAGGGGAGAAGAGGTGGTGGCGATGGTGTTTGACTTGTCAGCTCCTG
Source organism: Alosa pseudoharengus (assembly GCF_046254945.1). Taxonomy (NCBI): domain Eukaryota; kingdom Metazoa; phylum Chordata; class Actinopteri; order Clupeiformes; family Clupeidae; genus Alosa; species Alosa pseudoharengus. The sequence continues at coordinate 7,920,024 of NW_027468848.1, forward strand.
TGCCTCCACAGTCTCTGGTGTCGTAACTCTGAATAATGATTAACCAGCTCAAACCCGCCTTCCTCGGCCCAGCGTACAGGCAGAGCAGCGCGCACACAGGCCCCCTCCTCGTCCACCCACTCCAGACCAGGACGAGGCCGCTCGGACTGCCCCTGCCCCTGCCCCATGCCTCCGAGGCCTGCAGCCTGGCTGCTTGGAGACTCGGTCAAATATTTGGAGTTTGCAGCAGTGTGTTTAATCTGAGGCGCACCTGATGAGCTGGTTGGTCAAGGGCATACAGACACAGACCATATCTCCATGCCAACCAAAACACCCAACTTCTCCGAGTTCCCCACAGATGTTAATCAGCTGTTCCCAGCCTGGGAGGCAGACCCCTGTTATTGTTTCTGCGGTACTCTGAGGAGACAGACTCCCAAGACACAGATACGTCAGTGACAGACGTCTCCGAGATAGAAGTGTGTAGCACCCACAAACGTAATAAACCACCAACAAATCTGCACGTTTTAAGAAATAATCCTGCCAACGAAATCAGTTCCTGCTATTACATCAACTGTTGCCTACTGCCAACGTAATAAACCAATTTCCCACCAACGTAATAATTCTTACATTTGCAGGAAGTTATTATGTTGGTGGTAAAGTAAAACTGAGTCTGGTTTCTCTGGCAGTTGAAACTTGAACTTGAAGCTGTCAGAACTTGTGCACCACTGCACGCATAATGCTTGTTTCACAGGAAATTCATCTGGAAAAGAGCTGCTGTTGTAACCTGCGTTGTGTTGAACCTGCGCGATTCAGCCCTGCACACCCCCGGACTCAAACCCGCGAACAGCAGCACCTCGGATCAGGAGGCGAGCGTGCTGACAGTTGAGCCAATAGCCCAGGCTACTGACTCGCATGCCAGCATCACTCTTGAGGCGTCGGGGAGTGAGGTTAACCAACGTTCCACAAGCACAGCTAAGCTAGCTGGCATCCGTTACACTATGCTATAGTATAAACTGTAGAGTACAAATTGATAGGCTACTTACTGTAAAAAAATAGAATGCAAAACCATTCGGCTATCTTCGTCTGACATTTTCTAAACTGCACTACACACACACACACACACACCCAGAGATGGATTACTGAATAGGCCTATAGCGCTCTGAAGCCCAAACCTCTGCGTGAAGGCGCTACAATATTCTCCACCCCTGATATTTGAAAAGGGCCCCTGAGTCAAATAACCCGTATTATGTTATGTGATATGTCTTGATAGGGGCCCTCAAACATATAACATGGGTTATGTTATTCACCCCTGATATCTGAGGGGGCCCCCTCAGTCAAATAACACAGGTTACACTATGTGTGATAATCATGCTTTGTAAATTGGCATCTTTTTTCACAGCAAGATGCCTTGAATCTGCTGATAGTTATGTGATATTTGTAAGTCTCAATCTGTTCATTTCTTTCCACAAAACACAAAAGTCATCATTTAAAGGAACACGCCACCCAAAATCAGTAGTAATATATGTTCTTACCTTAACTTTCACGAGTTGAGTCATACCTCTCCCGCGCCGGTAGGTGCACTCAAACGCTCTGTCGCGCGGCTAGAATGTGTTAGCATGTTGCTATGCTAGCGGGCTCTGCCATGGCCGTAGAGAGAGGAACATAGCAGTATTCAAACACCTCCACGTTTTCCCTACTTAAATACACTTGCACGAGTAGTTGATAAAAATGTGTACGTCACACAACATGAAACGTGGCGATTTTCCAAGCGAATAAACAGGAGAACTACAATGTGTGGCGCAATAGCACTTGGGAGTACTTCGACCTAGCGTGGTAATATTATTAACACCTAATTGTAGATCCTATCCACCACAGAGTTTAGAATCCATGCTGGATCGACCCTCAGCCTCTCCCTCCCCTCTGAGCGAGAGAGGCACACACACTAGAGATGCGCTGATGGGCTATTATTTCAACCATAACTGCATAGCAAAACTTATCATCCATCAGCCATCCATCAGCACCAAAGTTTGTTGACCAATTTTCAAAACTGCACCCGCCTACCATCCGCTGGTTGTTTTAATGTAGGCTATATGGGTGATGCAGCGCTGCTGACGTGAGGCTAGAAAGCCCTTGCCTGTTCTAGAAAGACTGATCTAATGCAGCAAATATATTAAAAGGCAAAAGTCGTACATTGACTAGGCCTATCCCCAGAATATCAGCAGCAAACTCAGTCTCTGTCGCGCAAAACAGTCTCCAAATAAAACGCACATCGGTCTGTTGCCTATTCTGCCAGCTTGTGACAATATATCGTCCAAAATGCTTGATTGTATTGCATTCTCCACCTTTTTAGCTAAATTTTCATGTACCACATCAGCATTTTTGTTCAGTGAATCTTTTGTAAATTGCTTTACAATTACCGTCGGGCCTATAGGCCTATTGCCTGGCTTGCCTCAGCTTCGGTCACGTCCTTTTACAATTTTATCATTGTAATAAAAAACGCAATTTGCCACATAATTTCAGCATGCTCCTGGCCTACTAATTAATGCCTATTGTACTTTATTTTTTGCAAAAAGAAAGAAATCCTTGATAAAATAACAAGTCATTCACATTATAGGCTACTTTACACACTGTTATGTCAGGTTGACTGACAAGCCTGTTCTGAAGACTCCCATTCATTTTGACTGCACGAGCGCGTCTTTTTCAGACAGACATCGCAATTCATTTTATAGCAGGCCATCGGACAAATATGACGCCTCGATATTAAAGAAACTCTGACTCCATTCATTCTGAAAGTCCACCGCACAACAATGCAACGTGCATGTTCACATTTTTAGTAACAACCGCCAAACTTGCTTGCTTGCCTTACACATCTAAGTTTTCCGACTATTTTTCTTACCTTCTTTTTCCGCTGTGGATGTTAGTGAGTTTGTAGAAGTTTTAGCTCTTACGTTCTGAACATCTTGCACTGCCACCGCCTGATGTCATTTCTTAGTCATATCACTCTCTGTCTCTCTTTTAAATGCCTATTCCCTGAATGGTAGGCTACAAACTCGTGCAAGTGTATTTAAGTAGGGAAAACGTGGAGGTGTTTGAATACTGCTATGTTCCTCTCTCTACGGCCACGGCAGAGCCCGCTAGCATAGCAACATGCTAACACATTCGAGCCGCGCGACAGAGCGTTTGAGTGCACCTACCGGCGCGGGAGAGGTATGACTCAACTCGTGAAAGTTAAGGTAAGAACATATATTACTACTGATTTTGGGTGGCGTGTTCCTTTAAGGGGTTATTTTAAATACACACACAACTACACCCCATATCCCCCCCCCCCCCCCACACACACACACACACACACGCACACACATACACACACACATTCTTAAACTGGCACACATCACACGCATGAACATGCACGCACGCACACACACACACACACTTACATAGTATGAGTTGCAAGAGTAGGGGATGGAGTAGGAGATGGAGACAAATTGATTTATTTTTGCAGATAGAATGTGCTGAACTGAGCAGCGGCCATATTTTGTACCACTATGCGGTACATCTAGTTTATTATTGCACTTCTCAACTGTAGGGGGACCCTGAGCGCAAATTTTCTTTAGTGCTGCTTTAAAGTTCTATTAGAAAAATATCTGCGGAAGACCTCAAGGACAAAAAAACATTGACATGTCATTAACAAAACACGAGTGAAAAGGGTAGAAAACACTGCAGCTTGGCAGTGAGTAGTAAGAGAAAGCAGAACCACAATGGGCGCATTCACAGCAGCTTGAACCGCAGTAAAAAGGTGATGAAAATAACTAAAAGTAGAAAGACAATAAATGCCCATCCAGCATTTAGTTTAGATGGTGACATTGTTGTTGACAACTATACCCTTAAACTAATAAAACAGATACTATTTCACTAAATCAGTGATTTTACATTGACGGGAAGCTATTGTAATAACTTTTTTTAACCTTTCCTGCAATAACTCCTGTAGTAACTCCTGCAAACGTAATTGGTTTATTACTTTGGCAGTAGGCAACAGTTATTACATTGGTGGGATTATAATGTTTAAAACCTGCAGATTTTTATTACGTTGGTGCTTTATTATGTTGGTGGGAAGTTATTATGTTATTGGGTGCTATATGTGTGAAAAGCCGTCTTCAGCCTGGTTTATGGCAGATATGGCAGCTGAGGAGGATTAATGTGTAACATCAACATCAACACACACACACACACACACACACACACACACACACATACACTCCACTCCACTCCACTACACTACACTACACTATGCTACACTGCTCTACACAACACTCCACTCCACTACATTACACTACACTACACTACACAACACTACACTACACAACAGTGTACTAGGGGCAATGCATGACTGGACACCAGGGGCGATGCATGACTGGATTTGGAGCTGAATTCAGAAGACACTAGGGGCGATGCATGACTGGATTTGGAGCTGAATTAAGACACTAGGGGCGATGCATGACTGGATTTGGAGCTGAATTCAGAAGACACTAGGGGCGATGCATGACTGGATTTGGAGCTGAATTCAGAAGACACTAGGGGCGATGCATGACTGGATTTGGAGCTGAATTAAGACACTATGGGCAATGCATGACTGGATTTGGAGCTGAATTCAGAAGACACTAGGGGCGATGCATGACTGGATTTGGAGCTGAATTAAGACACTAGGGGCGATGCATGACTGGATTTGGAGCTGAATTAAGAAGACACTAGGGGCGATGCATGACTGGATTTGGAGCTGAATTCAGAAGACACTAGGGGCGATGCATGACTGGATTTGGAGCTGAATTCAGAAGACACTAGGGGCGATGCATGACTGGATTTGGAGCTGAATTAAGAAGACACTAGGGGCGATGCATGACTGGATTTGGAGCTGAATTAAGACACTAGGGGCGATGCATGACTGGATTTGGAGCTGAATTAAGAAGACACTAGGGGTGATGCATGACTGGATTTGGAGCTGAATTCAGAAGACACTAGGGGCGATGCATGACTGGATTTGGAGCTGAATTAAGAAGACACTAGGGGCGATGCATGACTGGATTTGGAGCTGAATTAAGACACTAGGGGCGATGCATGACTGGATTTGGAGCTGAATTAAGAAGACACTAGGGGTGATGCATGACTGGATTTGGAGCTGAATTCAGAAGACACTAGGGGCGATGCATGACTGGATTTGGAGCTGAATTAAGAAGACACTAGGGGCGATGCATGACTGGATTTGGAGCTGAATTAAGACACTAGGGGCGATGCATGACTGGATTTGGAGCTGAATTAAGAAGACACTAGGGGTGATGCATGACTGGATTTGGAGCTGAATTCAGAAGACACTAGGGGCGATGCATGACTGGATTTGGAGCTGAATTCAGAAGACACTAGGGGCGATGCATGACTGGATTTGGAGCTGAATTCAGAAGACACTAGGGGCGATGCATGACTGGATTTGGAGCTGAATTAAGACACTAGGGGCGATGCATGACTGGATTTGGAGCTGAATTCAGAACACTGTTTACTTTTGGTCATCAAAGACTTTTGGTTCTTTCCCCTGCATGAAAAGTATGACGTTGTTGGTGGATTGAAGGTGCAGTCCGAATGTGGCAGATTGGGTTACACCTCCACAATCGTTTCTGTGCCATTTCCTCTGTGCGTGATTGGTGGAGCTACCATCACCCTAATTGCAGGGCGGACTCTTATTTGGATATTTAGCTTAGCGGATATCACCGGGAGGTACTTTCTCCTGTCTTTGTTTTGCTTCCGGGGTGCCCGTCGTTACTCGGTGGCGTGTGGTGGCAAGTTGGTTTGTGTAGCCACTTCTCCGACGAGTGTGTTTTAACTAAGGTAAGCTATTTTGGCGTTCAGCCCTGTCGTAGGTCATTGTGCCTTTCATGAATGTAATACTTCCCTCTCCACGTTTTTATAGTCAGTTTGAGTGGTCCATATTCACTGGCAAGGCTGTTGTAGCGAGCTCTGACGCTGGGTGCTCGGTGGGAATCAGCTGGAGGTAGGTTAGTTTAAATTCATTTACCGCCCTGTATTTTAAATTGAGTCTGTCCACTACTAAACTATCTGTTCTCCGGATTGCGGCTAGCCGTAGCCAAGCCTCGCATAAGCTCACTTCATGACCTGCGGTCCCAGAGAGGGGATTCATCGCCACTTGGTATGTAGATGCATTACAAATGTTAGCCTTAATATTGTTAGTCTTTTAAATTGTTGCTAACTTTAATTCTAATTGGAATGTGGCTCATGTTTACAGTCGTGTGAAGTGGATTACAGTCAAGTGCCTTCACGCCTTGGAAAGGCTGCTGTTCTGTTGTGCTGTGGATTTGTGGATGACGTTTTCATACGGTCGGGATTGAACGGCGTGCCTAGTTTTGCTGGGAACTATTTGTAGTTTAACGCATGGGGCTACGCAGTGGTGTACTGCTCTCTCTCTATAGCTCTACCCGCATGCCTACGTTTGGTTGTTGTTTTCTTTGATTTGGCGGCTATACGGTGTGTTGTCCCGTCCTTTGCTTGAGTTGCATGTTTATTCTGTGTTTTCTTTGATTTGGCGCCTATCGCCGGCTATACCTGGTGTGTTGTCTTGTCTTTTGTTTAACCTGCATGTTTATTTTGTTTGTTGTTTTCTTTGATTTGGTGCATGCGGTTATGCAGTGCTGTACTGTTTCTCCCTATGCTTGACTCGCATGCTTTTCTAACTGTTGGCCTATTGGTATCTTTGAGGTGTGTGTGTGTGTGTGATTGTGATTGTGTGATTGTGATTGTGATTGTGTGTTTGTGTATGCATACTGTGACCAGGGCAGCTTCACTGTCAGGATCAACCTCTGGGCCTTGGTGGACAGCCTGACTGCCTCCCCTGCCCCTGCCTGAGATAAGTAGCCTTGTTAGCCTAGTTTGATAAATAGGCTATTGGTGAATGAATGATCGCCATATAATTACTGTCAAGCCTTTTACCAACTCTTGTGTCTCTGTTCCTCCTCTCTCTCTCTCGCTCTCCCTCTTCCGGACAGGTGTGGTGGGTTACCCACAGGCGGCAGGCCAACCTTCAGGTGGCGGAGTTCCCCCTTCACTTTTCTCTGCTGTGTACAACGGGTGCCTATTCTGAATTGCAGTGTAATTGCAGTGTCATTATCCTTCACGTGTGGTGCGTGTCTTCTGGGTCCCTCCTTTTTCCCTTTTTTTTGGAAATCCTGCTCGCTGTGGTAAGCCCCTGCCCTGCTCCACTCCCTTTGATTACGGGTCACAGGTTAAGCTACGGCGTAACAGTGTGGTTGCCATCATTAACCATCCAGTAGATCTGACCCAGGCGTCTCCTGTAACCTGATGCATTGTTTTTATGGTTGAATCTGTGTTGTATGTATCAATAAATTATGTTAACTTAACTCTTGTCTCTGGCCTAAGAGTGTACGAATCTGTGTTGCCTTGTGGGTACTATAGGGAATATAGTGTAACTGGTCCTAGGGTGTAACCCCCTAGGTGGCGTAGTCGACTCCAAATTTCCTTGCCACGTCACATTTGGCGTAGTCGGCAGGATTCACTCCCTAAAGGCAGAGACTTGAGTTCTTTCATTTATTATTTTTTTTTTGCTGATATATGGTTTGGTTTGCCGTAATCTTGTTTCTATTCTCACCCAGGTAACATTGAAACTCTGCGGTGAGTCTTAGTTATTTGTGGCAGCAACAGAACAGCAGCCTCAGTTTCAGGGGCCACAGAACTTCTTTAGGGTAAGGCCTATTTTGCGTAAGTGGCATCGTTCGCCTAGAATAGTACTGTTCTCCTAGTTAGCATGGAGGAAGAAATGCAACAGATGCGAGACTTAATTGCACAACTAAAAGCCGATAACGAGCGCCTTCGTCAAGAACGGCCTGCTCCTAATCCTGGCCCAGCACCCACGCCCGGGCCCGCACCTATGCCCCCTGCTGTCACTGAGCGGCTAGTAGTCATTCCTCGCGATCGAAAATGTCCCATGTTCAATGGGAAGACGGGCATTGATGTCACGGAGTGGAGAGAGGAGGTGCAGGCTTGCATGCGCGCTAGACATCTGTCGTCGGTTGATCAGGCCTTCTTTATTTTTGATCATCTAGAAGGAGAGGCGAAGGAAGAGATCAAGTATCGCTCTAGTGCCGAGCGAGTAGACCCTGTTAAGATCTTAGACATCCTAAGGGAGTTGTATGGCTGTAGTCAGTCCTATGTCACCCTTCAGCAAGCCTTTTTCTCTAGGCAGCAACAGGAAGGGGAGACATTGCAGGAGTTTTCCCTGGCCCTGTTGGCTTTGATGGAACAGGTCAAGCAGCGTGCCCCTAGTGGTGTGCCTAATGCTGATGTTCTCCTTCGAGACCAGTTCGTGGAGCATGTCTTGGACAGTGCTCTTCGTAGAGAACTGAAGCAGTTAATTCGTCGTCAGCCATTGGCTACTCTGCTGGACGTTCGTAGGGAAGCTATTAGATGGGAACAAGAGGGGTTTCCGGGTGGTGCTAGGGCACGTAGTTTCTCGCTCCCAGCGGCCTATGGCATCCAGTATGGTGTACTCGGTCACCCTCGCTCAGCCTCTCCAGTACCCCCACCTAGTGGCGAGTTGGGGGAGTTGAAAGAGCTATTGAAGCAACAGCAGGAGCAGCTTAATCAGCTCACTCAGACTGTGGCCTCCCTGCAGAACCCTCCCTTGCTTAGCAGGCCCCCACACCCAGGACCTTTGATATGTCGACGGTGCCAGCAGCCAGGCCATTTTGCTAGGGAATGTGATGGGGAACGAGTCCCCTATCGCCCTCGAGCTAGTTCCACCTCTGGTCCGCCTTCCAACCTATTAAGAGCATCCCACTCCTCCCATCAGTCGGGAAACTGAAGCCCACTGAGCTGCCGAGTCACGGCTCAGTTGGGGTACCTACTGGCTCACAGGGTAGGGAGATATCTAGGCTTATGTCTTCTTGTCCAAGCATCAATGTCTTGATGGGGGGAGTCACTGTTTCTTGTCTCTTGGATACTGGATCCATGGTATCCACGGTAACTGAGGACTTCTTCTTACGGCAGTTTGAACCATGGGGTCAGGAGCGGCTTCTGTCATGTCACTGGCTTCAGCTTAAGGCTGCAAATGGCCTGGCTATCCCTTACATTGGCTACTTGGAGTTGGATGTGGTCCTGTGTGGCAAGGTAATGCCTCGTTGTGGTGTCCTGGTAGTGAAAGATCCTCCGGGAGGCCCACCTGCTGTCCCTGGGGTCCTCGGCATGAATGTGATTAGCCGGTGCTACCACGAACTTTTTGGAGCACATGGCCCCTCGCTTTTTGACTCTCCCCCTGTGTCACAAGCTCCCGGTCCGGTCGTTGAGGCTTTACAGCGATGCCATTTGGCAGCAAGCCAGACCCCAAGAACTCGCATGGGTATTGCCCGGGTCAGAGGCCCACGGGCTGTGCGCATAGCCGGTGGTACCATGAAATTGGTTGCCAGTACCTGTCCGGAGCAGATCTCAGGTCAGACTGCACTCTTTGAGCCTCCTGACTCCGGTTTACCGGCAGGGCTCCTGGCTTCACCTTGTTTGGTCCAGGTCCTGAGAGGCACGACCTATGTCCCAATAGTCAACGTAGGGCTAACTGAAGTCCTTCTTTATCCTCGTGCTAGCCTGGGCTCTTTGAGTAGCGTAGAGGTCATCAGCTTGCCTACTGGCGTTTCAGAAGTCCGGTCCATTACTGCCACTCTGGCCTCACAAGAAGCAACAAGCCCTGTTTTGGATAGGATTGAATCTGTTGATCTGTCAGCCTTGTCTGAGCCAGAACAGACAGAGGCACGGAGGCTTTTGCATAAGTATAGCACTGTGTTTTCAGCTCATGACGGAGACTTGGGTTGTACCAATTTAATATCCCATGACATCCCACTGCTTGATGATGTACCCGTTCGGCAAAGGCATCGACGCATTCCCCCCTCAGATTACGAGGCGGTTAAGGCTCACATTAACCAGCTCCTTGAGTCGCAGGTAGTGAGGGAGAGTTGTAGCCCCTACGCATCACCTATTGTTCTCGTTAAGAAAAAGGATGGGAGCCTACGCATGTGTGTTGACTACCGCCTCCTGAATAGTAAGACACGTAAGGACTCCTTTCCCTTACCCCGTATTGAAGAGAGCTTGGATGCGCTGGCAGGGGCCCAGTGGTTCTCTACGCTGGACCTTGCAAGCGGGTACAACCAAGTTCCAGTCGCGGAGACAGATAAACCTAAGACTGCATTCTGTACACCCTTCGGTTTATTTGAGTGGAATAGAATGCCATTTGGACTATGCAACGCTCCCAGCACATTCCAGCGGTTAATGCAGCGAATGTTTGGAGATCAACAATGCCAGTCCTTGCTGCTTTATTTGGATGACATTGTTGTTTTCTCTTCCTCTGTCACCCAGCATTTACAACGGCTAGAAGTTGTTCTTAGTCGGCTTCATAAAGAAGGCTTAAAGGCCAAATTGGAAAAGTGTGCGTTCTTCCGACAACAGGTTGGGTATCTTGGACACGTGATTTCCAACATGGGAGTTGCCACCGATCCAGGTAAAATTGAGGCGGTAGCCCAGTGGCAGCGGCCCCGCCACATTTCAGAACTACGCTCATTCCTTGGGTTTGCCAGTTATTACAGGCGTTTTGTAGCGGGTTTTGCAAAGCTCGCTAACCCCCTCCATAAGCTAGTGGCGGAGCTCTCGGGGGCGAAATCCAAGCGTGGATCTAGCCAAGGTCTTGAGGCTGCATGGACAGCTCAGTGTGAGGAGAGTTTTGAGGCCTTGAAGGCCAGGTTGGTGTCTGCACCAGTTCTAGCTTACGCTGATTTCTCTCTGCCTTTTGTTTTGGAGATTGACGCTAGTCACAGTGGTCTCGGAGCAGTTCTCTCCCAGGAACAACAGGGAGTTGTCCGGCCCGTAGCTTACGCCAGCCGGTGTCTTCGGCCCACTGAGCGCAATATGAACAACTACAGCTCCATGAAGTTGGAGTTCCTTGCGCTCAAGTGGGCCATGACCGAGAAATTTAGAGAGTACCTGCTGGGCCACAAGTGTGTTGTATTCACCGACAACAACCCCCTAAGCTACCTCCATTCGGCCAGGCTGGGTGCCACCGAACACCGATGGGCAGCTCAGCTTGCGGCTTTTGATTTTGAGATCAAGTACCGCTCTGGCCGTAGCAATAAAAACGCAGACGCTCTGTCCAGGCAGTATATGTCCAGTGCGAGCCTAGGTGAGTGCAGTCTCCCGGGAACATCGGTCCCGGCCTGCCTGCAGCAAACCTCAGTACCAAGCCCGGTGGTGTCAGCAACACAGTCAGTAATTTCGGTTCTCCCTGGTCACTCCCCCTCTGATATCCGCTCCATGCAGGAGGGTGATCCTGCCTTGAAAGAGGTATTGGAGTTCTGGAGGAGACAGGCCCCACCTACTCCTGAAGAGCGGCGACTAGTCACCAAGCCTGCTCTGGGGTTTTTGCGTTACTGGGATCGTTTAGTAGAATATGAGGGAGTATTACATCGTCGGGTTTTCCGTTCAGATGGGGGTGAGGAAAACTTACAGATCCTTCTCCCAGCAGTCCTCAGACCAGACACTTTGAAATTGCTGCATCAAGACCATGGCCACCAAGGTGCTGAACGCACAGCTGAACTCGTACGCCGCCGCTGTTATTGGCCCGGTCTGTTCTCAGATGTCAAGCAGTGGTGTCGAGAATGTGATCGGTGCCAAGTTGCAAAAGACTCTGGACAGGTCCCCCACAGCTTTATGGGCCACCTGTTGGCATCTAGGCCTAATGAGATTGTGGCCATCGATTTCACTTTGTTGGAGCCGGCCCAGAATGGGGTAGAAAATGTGCTGGTTCTGACCGACGTGTTTAGTAAATACACCGTGGCTATCCCTACACAGGACCAGCGAGCTACAACGGTTGCTCGAGTGCTCCTGAATGAATGGTTTTACCGCTTTGGTGTTCCGAGCCGTATCCACTCTGATCAGGGTAGGTGCTTTGAAAGTAACCTGATCCAGCAGCTCTGCTCCCTGTATGGTGTGGTGAAGTCTCGCACTACCCCATATCACCCAGCCGGTAATGGGCAGTGCGAGCGCTTTAATAGGACCCTACATAACCTTTTACGCACCTTGCCAGTAACAAGGAAACGAGATTGGACTTGCTGCCTCCCGCAGATGGTTTATTGTTACAACACCACCCCTCACCAAACCACGGGAGAATCCCCTTTCTACCTAATGTTTGGCCGGGAACCCACACTCCCTATAGATTTTCTCTTGGGAAGGGTCCAGGACCCAGTGCCAGGAACGGTGCAGGACTGGGTGGTGGAGCACCAGAGACGGCTTCGGTTGGCTTTTAACGGGGCGCAAGAGCACTTGCTAGCCGCGGCTAATCGTCGCAAAGACCGGTATGACCAAAGGGTTCGTGAGGCCCCTCTACAGGTGGGCCAGTTAGTCTACCTTCGGAACCACAGTACTAGAGGTCGACATAAGATCCAGGACCTTTGGAGTACGGTAATTTATCAGGTGCTAAAAGCACCTTTGGGGCAGGGAATGGTGTACACGATTGCCCCGGTCAATGACTTGCAGAAGGCAAGGAATGTTCACCGTGATATGTTAAAGGCCCAAGTCACCCCCACCGTTGCGGCCCAGCCGCCGCTGGCTCCACCCCAGACAGCCTCACCCTTACCCGCTAGCGATCCTCCCAGGGAAGAGGACCTATGGCTGATAGTTTCACATGCCACGCCAGGCCCTTTGGGTGAACCAAGTTCTGCGGTTGCGGCAGAGCCCCTTGAGCCAACACCCCTAGAGGAGGGGCCGGCCTCTGAGGATAGCTCAGTCCAAGTTGGAAGCCCACCATCAGTGACCCTTGAGTCCCTGGCCGAAGCCCCTAGTTCTTTTCCAGCAGGCCTACGTCGGACTGTGCGTTCCACGGCCGGCCAGCACTCCAATATTTACCATCTGCCAAGGTAATAGAAGGCAGGTAACCTTACCACCGGGGCCCAGTATTAGCCAGTTTGCAACAGATGTTGCTTTTAATATCTACTGAAGCTCTGGCTCCCAGGTCGTCGTCGGGGCGACGACTCAAAAAGGGGGGGGTAGAATGTGGCAGATTGGGTTACACCTCCACAATCGTTTCTGTGCCATTTCCTCTGTGCGTGATTGGTGGAGCTACCATCACCCTAATTGCAGGGCGGACTCTTATTTGGATATTTAGCTTAGCGGATATCACCGGGAGGTACTTTCTCCTGTCTTTGTTTTGCTTCCGGGGTGCCCGTCGTTACTCGGTGGCGTGTGGTGGCAAGTTGGTTTGTGTAGCCACTTCTCCGACGAGTGTGTTTTAACTAAGGTAAGCTATTTTGGCGTTCAGCCCTGTCGTAGGTCATTGTGCCTTTCATGAATGTAATACTTCCCTCTCCACGTTTTTATAGTCAGTTTGAGTGGTCCATATTCACTGGCAAGGCTGTTGTAGCGAGCTCTGACGCTGGGTGCTCGGTGGGAATCAGCTGGAGGTAGGTTAGTTTAAATTCATTTACCGCCCTGTATTTTAAATTGAGTCTGTCCACTACTAAACTATCTGTTCTCCGGATTGCGGCTAGCCGTAGCCAAGCCTCGCATAAGCTCACTTCATGACCTGCGGTCCCAGAGAGGGGATTCATCGCCACTTGGTATGTAGATGCATTACAAATGTTAGCCTTAATATTGTTAGTCTTTTAAATTGTTGCTAACTTTAATTCTAATTGGAATGTGGCTCATGTTTACAGTCGTGTGAAGTGGATTACAGTCAAGTGCCTTCACGCCTTGGAAAGGCTGCTGTTCTGTTGTGCTGTGGATTTGTGGATGACGTTTTCATACGGTCGGGATTGAACGGCGTGCCTAGTTTTGCTGGGAACTATTTGTAGTTTAACGCATGGGGCTACGCAGTGGTGTACTGCTCTCTCTCTATAGCTCTACCCGCATGCCTACGTTTGGTTGTTGTTTTCTTTGATTTGGCGGCTATACGGTGTGTTGTCCCGTCCTTTGCTTGAGTTGCATGTTTATTCTGTGTTTTCTTTGATTTGGCGCCTATCGCCGGCTATACCTGGTGTGTTGTCTTGTCTTTTGTTTAACCTGCATGTTTATTTTGTTTGTTGTTTTCTTTGATTTGGTGCATGCGGTTATGCAGTGCTGTACTGTTTCTCCCTATGCTTGACTCGCATGCTTTTCTAACTGTTGGCCTATTGGTATCTTTGAGGTGTGTGTGTGTGTGTGATTGTGATTGTGTGATTGTGATTGTGATTGTGTGTTTGTGTATGCATACTGTGACCAGGGCAGCTTCACTGTCAGGATCAACCTCTGGGCCTTGGTGGACAGCCTGACTGCCTCCCCTGCCCCTGCCTGAGATAAGTAGCCTTGTTAGCCTAGTTTGATAAATAGGCTATTGGTGAATGAATGATCGCCATATAATTACTGTCAAGCCTTTTACCAACTCTTGTGTCTCTGTTCCTCCTCTCTCTCTCTCGCTCTCCCTCTTCCGGACAGGTGTGGTGGGTTACCCACAGGCGGCAGGCCAACCTTCAGGTGGCGGAGTTCCCCCTTCACTTTTCTCTGCTGTGTACAACGGGTGCCTATTCTGAATTGCAGTGTAATTGCAGTGTCATTATCCTTCACGTGTGGTGCGTGTCTTCTGGGTCCCTCCTTTTTCCCTTTTTTTTGGAAATCCTGCTCGCTGTGGTAAGCCCCCCTGCCCTGCTCCACTCCCTTTGATTACGGGTCACAGGTTAAGCTACGGCGTAACAGTGTGGTTGCCATCATTAACCATCCAGTAGATCTGACCCAGGCGTCTCCTGTAACCTGATGCATTGTTTTTATGGTTGAATCTGTGTTGTATGTATCAATAAATTATGTTAACTTAACTCTTGTCTCTGGCCTAAGAGTGTACGAATCTGTGTTGCCTTGTGGGTACTATAGGGAATATAGTGTAACTGGTCCTAGGGTGTAACCCCCTAGGTGGCGTAGTCGACTCCAAATTTCCTTGCCACGTCACACATATAAAGTGAAATTCATATGCTCTTTCCCTTATGCATGCAAAGCCTTGTGAAATGCATATGCTCTTTCCCTTATGCACGCGAAGCCTTGTGAAATCCATATGCTCTTTCCCTTGTTGCATGGGAAACAAATATAGCGGCTCAAGCAAAGTCATAATCAAAACAATTCCAGCCAATCAGCACAGAGCTTCCTGGAGGACGTAAGGGAGGGGTGTAATTTGATTAGTTGCTGAGCTCAAATATCGGCGGAAGTTCGGACAGCATCCTCACTAGATAAATATAAACAGCATTCCAAAACTCTAACTGCATTCTACTGGTCTGTTGTGGCCGAGGGCTATATAAATAGCCTCTTCCTTTTGTGAATGACAACACAACAAAGCAACTTCAAGTGAATTATTTAACATGATCAGATTTTGCAAACATATGCTCCATGACAATGACATATTAAACATTGCTTGATTTACGCTTGATGGTGTTTTAAGTCCCCACTGTTGTCTTCAAGGCAGTGCTGCGACCGTCGACTTCAAGGCACCTGACCCTAACCCTTGTCTAACCCTAGTGCCTTCCATGCAGCGCTGCCTGGAAGACGACGTTAAAACACCAAACACCAAAACCGGTTAAAACACCATAAAACTTGATTTACTTAAACTTTATTTCAATGGGCTATCCTAGGAAATCCATCTGTCCAGTTGTGCAGTAAGCCATTTGTTGACACTCTGATGACAAAGGGCAACACCCACCAGGCCTCGGGGTTGGAATGCTGGTCAGACGGAGTTGCTGCCGGTTCATTATTTTAGAACATTATTTACAGTAATACTGTATTTGTTAAATATTCACTGTGTGAGTGCTGATTGGCTACTGGATACATAGTGTTCCATTAAACTAAAAGGTTGCACTTTTCCATCAGTTCAGTGTGTAGGGTGGTATAGACACATTCAATGTGTGCGTGTGTGTGTGTGAAGTGTGATGTAGACTACATTTTACATGCACATTCAATGAAAACTCAACTGGGTTCAACTTTCGCTTTGTGAGTAAACCCTACTGCATCACACCTGTTTGTTTGTCTGTGTGTGTGTTTGAGTGTCCACATGAGTGCCTTGATTTTCAAAGCTGCATCATCTCTGGGAATATTTGAATCCTTTTTTTTAAGACATTTGATT
>NW_027468848.1:7941185-7951185 GCF_046254945.1 Alosa pseudoharengus
GCAGGTGGCCACCGGCACCTCAGGGGAAAACGTGTCAACTTCATTAGTTATTAACCATCAGACTGAACCCTCAAACCTATTCAAATTGACTTACATCATACATTTCAGTCAAAGTAAGATAGTTACAACACATTAGTTGTGTTAACTGCTAGATCAATGCACTTAAAGGCACACTATGCAAGATTTTCACCAATTTGATGGTAAACGAACTTGTAATAGGGCAATTCCATGCAAAGGTCATCCTTACCATGGAAAAAAAAAGTTGTGCATACGCAAATAGAACTGTTGTTAAAATCTTCATTTAGGTCTATATTTTATTGTTTGTAACTGATCTGATTGAATTTGATGGAGAATGACACTCTTTTTACATCATTAATATGGTGTGCAACCATACAGAAACAACTTTTTTTACATGGTAATATTATACATATTTCAAAAGTGGATAAATGGACCCAATGTTCAAACAAATTGTGTCATTTGACAAATTCCAGATTGATAAGGGAATGGTAGAGCAATGTCTATGCTCAGCTTGCCTTTAAGAGCACAACTCCTTACATTTGTAAGGCTTTTGTTTTTAAGTCAGCAAGTTCCATGGCCATGTCACATCCATAACGTTTTATAGGAAAAGTTTATGCTACACATACAGTGTTGATGCGACAATGTCCATAGTGTCTGTGCAAAGCTGATTTATATCAATGTAAAGTGTGATGACCAAATTGTGCCCCTTTCTTACTTTTAAAACCATTAATGGTGCGTTATGGATGTGACGTTATGGATGTTACATAATGTGAATTTACAAGACTGGGGACTTTATTATACCTCAAAGCTGATAAAACGTCTGTTCTGGTGGCATGTCAGTTTCAACGCATTTCAACTTAGTGTTTACAACTGACATTTCAAAGATTATTAGGTTGGATCAAAACCACAGGGAGGCCTTGCCTAACCATTAGCAAAACAAACATAATATTAAAATACCTCCAGTGATTAGCCTAGCCATAGCCTATTTTCAAGTGGCCTAATAACGAAAATCTGAGCGATTATCTTCCTGTAACTGTCATACTAATGTTGTACAGTAACTGGATTATCGTGTTAGCTGGTGAAGATGGCTGACTTTGCAGCTGGAGTTAACATAGCAACCTCCTTCTGTTGCAGATCTGTTCAGCCTGCCGTTCACATCTGCTTAACACAGTTTAATTTTAAATGTGACACGATATGAAAGCATTTGAAGTGTCAGGTCCTCTGTAGCTAATACCCACAGAGTAACAGGAGTAAGGGCAGCAATAAACTAGATGTACCGCATAGCGGTACAAAATATGACCGCCTCTCAGTCCTGCATATTCTCTTCGCAAAAATAAATCACGCTTGTCAGTTTGTCTCCATCTCCTACTCCTGCAACTCATGTGCATGTAAATAAGTGTGTGCATATGTGAGTTTGCTGTTGTTTATAAGAGTGTGTGTGTGTGTGTCTGTGTGTGTGTGTGTCTGTGTGTGTGCATGTGCGTATGCGTGCCTGTGTTTGTGTGTTTATGTGTGTGTGTGTGTGTGTGTGTGCGTATGTGTTTGCATGCCCACATGCGTATGCGTGCCTGTGTGTGTGTGTGTTTATGTGTCTGCATTCATGTGGGTGGGTGTTTGTGCATTTGTGTGTGTGTGTGTGTGTGTGTGTGTGTGCTTGCCTGTCTGTATGTGTTTATGTGTGTGTGTGTGTTTGTGTGTGTGTGTCTGTTAGTGCTGGGCAGTATACCGGTTCACACCGTATACCGGTGTATATTTTCGTTATGATATGAATTTTTAATATACCGCCATACCGGTGTATTTGATTACACAACGTTTGGAACGCTGCACCGCGCGACAGTGTTTCAGACGGGACTTTTTTCACACGCACGCATGGTGCCACTGCGAGGCATAGTGAGGGTAAACACAAAACACCTTACGTTTTTTCCCCTGAAGTATGACCCTTAGGGCTTAATTTCTCCTTAGGTAAGGGGTTTATTTAAGGGTGTTGCACAGAAATAATAATTGTTTCTTTAGTTAAGGAAAAACGTTAAGGGATACTGCATTGAAAAGGATTTACCGTCACGAAAATTCTATTGAGATTGTTCAACAGCTGTAGCTGGCTAGTAGGTGATGTCGTTAGTTAGCAACCCACCGAACACAGTGAAGTTTAATGATCTTATCATTCATCTCACCTTAAGAATATTCGCTGAAATTATCCAGGTAGCAAGTAAAGCGGGTTATAGACATGCACTGAGCAATACTAGCTGGCTAGTTAGAAATGATCCTGACTGTCATCAGTGCACCAAAATGAACTTTTTTGTTAATGTTTTGCCTAGCGAACCGAACCGAAGCTCATGGCAGGCTAACAAGACATCCACATCAAGTTAACGTTAGCCTACCACTAACGTCATGTAAACCACACAATAACAATACATTTCTGATAGGCCTATTTGACAGAGTAAGCATATTAACAGAGAGGTTTTATTTTAAATTGTATCATTTTCAAAAAAGTATAATTATTGCAAGTTGCACTACTTTTTGTATTGGTTTTATACAAGATGTTTGTGAAATTTGCACAGTAAAACGTCAGTATTTTGACTGCAATTGTCTTTGCATTCTGATTAGATTCTTCATTAGAATCATGAGTGGCTCTTTGTAAACAGTATCATTTTCTGGGGCCATGCAAAACTGCATTTCCACTAGTGTGGAGTTATTCTACATCATGACAGTAAAATAAACCATCCTTAGTCAATGTACTGCAGAAATTCCTCTCTCAACCTGTAGAAAATGCTGTGAACATCTGATTATGCATGGTAAAAAAATACCGTCATATACCGTGAAACCGTAAGAATTTTGAAAAATACCGTGATATACATTTTTGGTCATACCGCCCAGCACTACTGTCTGTATGTGTGCGACTGTGCGTGCGTGTGTGTATGTGTGCGCATGTGCGTGTGTGTGCACGTGCGCGTGCATGTACTTTATGTGTGCAAATCACAAATGAGTGGGTATGGGTTAGGTTCATGCGGGCTCTTGAGACTAACATACCATAAATATTTTGTCTTCTTGGGTGCAACGGTTCAGGTAGGGCTAGTTATTTACGGGAGTGGCCACCAAGTTTCATGTTTCCTGGTGTTTCAGTAACCCGGGAATCACTGACCAAAATTGATGATGGTAAAAGAAAAAAATTAATTTATTTTTTATATTTTTAATGACTTGTTGTCCTGATTCTTCTTGTGGATCTTAGTGGGCACTGAGGAAGCAATAATTTCATCGCTAGTTTTTCATGATTACCATTTCAATTGTTTCATATCAAAATTCACTACTTAATTATGTGTTTTATGTAGTTTGTCGAGGACTGGTTCAGACACGTCACATCCATAACGTGAAACGGTCACATCCATAACGCCAGTTTTTCCTACATAATGCATTACGAAAATGACGCATAGTTTCAAAAACACATTTTTTGTGTTCATTCAAGTCTCCTTTATGGTACATATATCATAGTTTCGGCAGTTTTCTTTAAAATTCACAGAGTTTGTAGAAAACCTGTAATCTCTCACAAGTGTGTCCATTTCATGTCACATCCATAACGCTGATAAAATGCCTTGTATTCTTAGGATGAAATTGATTATATGAAATTTGAGGATTTCTCAGTATTCAGAGGACAGAGGTTGCATTAAAAGTTATGCAAATTAATTCACTGATACTAATTTTGCCCCCACTCTAAGGCATTTTGTTTACCTATATGAGTCCAATTGTCACATCCATAACGCTGGAACTGCCCAATAGGCGAATCGTTCACCTAGCATAGCTATACAGTCCCTACCGAGAAAACCAGCCATGCAACTTCCAAGAGTAGCGCCCCGCCAAAACTTGCGAGAATCTGAAACATTACCTTGTGTAGATATCAGACATCCCAACCTGCAAAAAGTAATTTCAGAGAGGTATCACGACCCCCCCGCCCCCCTCCCCAAAAAAAAAAAACTTTAGCATACTTAAGATTAATATATAATGTCTAGTCAGTACACCAAATAAGGAAGGCCTGTAGATATAAATTGTGAAAATATGTAGATTTTGGGAGTTTGGTCTTTTCAGGTAGCCTTGGCAACTATCTTGGCAACCATCTAGTAGGCTATAGGCCTGAATAATATGCACATGAATTGACACTTGTTAAACTCACCTCAACATGTCTTTTGCAATCATTTAACCCGCCATGGGCAATGCTAAAGTCACTGTTACAAACTGTGCAGCGTGCAAGACTAGGCCTATCATTATTTTTTACTCTTATGATAGAAGGGTAGCCTTTTTCCTTTTTTTGAGGCACTGATTCTGCTAGGACGCTCATGTTACACTGAACTGAACTAATTAATTAAGTTCGGGAGAAAAGAGATAAAAGCCCGCCTACACTGAAAACTGATTGGTTGATTTAGCGAAACAGGCCAATCAGGATGCTCTCTGTCTTGGATGCGCTCAGGCACTCACGCACCACCAGCTCTCTCTCTCCCGTCGTGTGTGCGCTACACTCAGATGCACACTCGGTCTCGCATGCGCGCTCTTGATCGCTCACTCTAGATTCCGGGAGATTTGCGGGCGTCAGGGAGCCGCTATCAATATGCGGGAGACTCCCGGAACTTCCGGGAGACTTCCTTGAATTTCCCCTGGGGATCAATAAAGTATCTATCTATCTATCTGAGACTTGGGATGTCTGAGATATAGCTCTTTGGAGATAATCCTTCACCTCCACAACAAAAGCATTTGCATTGTAGGCTACAGGGGGAAAAGTCGTGAGAAGTTTGCTATTTACAATAGCAGAGTAACATATAAATACATCGCAACTCAGAGGGAGCTCTAAACTCGCCAAAAATACCTAAACCTGCATAGTATACCTTTAACACAGCAATACCTAGTATGGCTAACATAGCAATATCTACACTGTAAAAAATGTTCCTGTAAAATAACAGTAAAGAGCTGGCAGCTGAGACGCCAGCAGTATACCGTTGTTTTTACGGTATTTATATGTTAAATTATTTCACGGTAGTAGCCTGTAAACCATAAAAACAGTATATTTCTGTTTTTCTATAAATTACAGTAAACTTACTTGTAATTACTTACTTGTGGCTTAATGTGGCAATGCCAGATTGTCAAAACAAAGAGAGCAAGATTAAAGAGCTCACCGGTCTATATCAAGTTCCATTCAAGTCAATGAGATTCTTCAGAAACATGGCGACGTGTGTATTGACTGCAGAAGACTTCTTCTGGACGATCACACCTTTCTTCTTGGAAACAACCTTGACAATTTTGGCCTTTGTCCCGCTCTCTGGATTTATACCAATGAAGCGCCTGAAATGAAAATAGTCTAAGATCAGAGTGGGTTTGCAACAACTGTCGTGTACATTCAATTAAATGCAATGAATTGTTCATCAAATGGAATTAGATTAAAGCCTATAGTCCAACAAAATACCCAGTCTGTGTGTGTGTGTGTGTGTGTTGTGGCTTGACATTTACAGAAATAATACCATTTTATGCAAAAAATACAAACACATTAATTTAATTGTATATATTCATATAATAATGACAAGGAATGAAAGGGGTTTACCTCTGAATGAATTCCAGAGTGCAGGCTGCCTCATATTGATACTGAAGGTTGAATATGTAGTAGATTGCAAACACAGCAGCAAGTCCCGTTGCAAATGTTGGTGTGATGCCCTCAGAGGCACTCAACGGTGATCATCCAACTTCTAATTTTGACTTGCCCTGTTGCACCTGAAACTTCAAGTCATAGCATGTTACCTAAGCATTGCATGTTACCTTGTGGAAACATTTGTAAACTCGAGATGAATGGCCGATATGATATATAATGTGCCTATCAATGAATCTAAATGAAATGTATGTATACCAGGCAGTATCAGGCGAGGACTTGCAGGAGAGTTGTCTCAACGTCAGCTGCAGTGGCAGACATCTGTAGGGAACAAATACATTATGCCTACCATAATAAGATTTTAAAGAAGAAAAAATATAAACATAAGTATAAACTACAAGTAGGTGAGAGTAACCTAGAGCCAAATGGGGTAGGCTTCAGAAGTACCTACAGTCAAACTGCTAAATAGATTTGCCATTCAAAATGTAAAGGGTAACCATTTGTACAGGTCTTAGGGAGTTCTACTGCAAATGTCTAAAACGTAGTATGAACCCTTTTGTGCCTCCAGAGGAAACGGCACGTAATCTGATAAGTTTCTGCTGTATTGATTTGATCATCATCATATGTGACAACATGGAGGTAATGTATCAGCTTGGATGCAGCTTCCTCTGAGCCACAAAATAATTTATACTACTTTTTTCACATATGTAGTAGTACTCCCCAAATCAGTAAACACATTAGGTGTCTGGGCACTTAAGACTGATGGAGTCACCCTTTAAAACACAGTGTGCCATATATAACATACAATGCTAATGCAGATAATGCAAAACGGTTTGACAAAGCCTATACTCTAAAACAGTTGGGAGAAGTAGCCTAGGCTGTGTAAGACGTGCAGCGACAGATAAATAAACAAAATGCATTCACAACGAGTCCAGAAAGGCAATATTTGCACACCGATTTTCCGTTTAAACAGAAAAGTGAAACCCTAAGCCTTGATGATTCAAGTGTCTCTCTTTAACCAAACTAGCCTAATTTCCTCGTTAGCCTAGGCTAACTGTAAAACACACTTCATTAAAAGTTGACACAAACTAAATAAAACTCACCAAAACCATCTCGGTTAGCCGATGTTCCAATAATCCTATAGTTACCTTGTATCCTCAGTTCATTTGTAGATGTCAGACCCGATGTATGTAGATGAAGAACATTCGATGATATGTATCACATGTCATCCAAATTGTGCCTCTTCTTCTGGAAAATCTCCTATCCAAATTATGGTTCATGAAGTCCCTCCAGGAGTTGATGGCAAATTATTTCTGTATTTTATTCTTTTAAAGAAAATTGACCAAGCAGTAAAAGACTAATGTATCAAACTTCTGACCGTAGGCCTATTCCAGATTCCCCAGCAACACCACTCAGTTTTCAAAAAATACTGTAGTGTCCTGTAATTTAAAACATCAGCATACTGTTTAGGGCCTCTGTCCTGTTGCTCCAAGTTAAGCAGCAGCCCACAATGCATTGCTAACTACAGTACTAAACTGTTTAACATGAAAACAGTATTTTAGTGTTGAAAATTGGCTGTAAATTTACAGCAATTACTTACAGTGATAGTATGGCTAACATAGCAATATCTAGTATGGCTAACCCTTTTCTGTAACTGCAGTTCCTCGTTGGTAGCGGTGGGTCTGAACAGGGAACAGGTACGGTATGCTGGGGAGAAGATGAGTTAGCTAGTACTTAAAGTAACACCAAAGAACTTTCCCCCTGTCGCACGCACACTATTTATCCAGCACCGGCTTTGCAAATAACGATGTCCACAGAGTAGAATATTTTGCATGACTTATAAAAGTACGATGTATTGCGACATCAGATGCCAGTCAAATTTGTAGTTTCTTATGTCGCATTCCATCAAACTACAGATCCGCTACCCGATCTGGCAAACTTACATAGTGCTGTTATAGCCGATAGAGGGCCGCGAAGCGAATGCAGAAGTGCCGTTCACCCTGTTACAAGTTGATTAACCACTGAAACGATTTTGGAAACATTATTTTAAGGTACAAAAAAGTCTTTGGTGTTGCTTTAATCTCAACTTCTCAACTGATTCCCATGTGAAACCAACATCATTCCTTTAAAGAACACACAGTCAGGATGGAACATCCCCATAAATCAGTAAAAACACCAAATTAGAACTTTGCAGGTATTCTGCAGTCTAACTCCAAGCACAGTGGAATAATCAAGCAGAAGAAGAGGAATAACATGGAATTACCTTTTCTGCAAAGGTTTGTTTGCTAAACAACGCTAAACACGGGGAGTGCAATTATGTTCAAATGCTTTTGGCAGGTAATGATTACATTATAGACAGGTTCTTCTGCAAACGGTCACAGCCTATCCTAATGGTGTGTGTGATTCAGCTCAAGCTGTATATTCAACAGGGGAGGTCTTTGAGTAAAACATGTCAGGCTGATACATTAGACTTTGTTTTAGTATTGCCACACTCTGCCATCACCAGAGGACCACGCAATAGAATGTAAATAGAAATGATATCAACGTTTAGCTGAAAAGGTGTGTTTCAATTAACATATTTCAGTCCATTTATACAGTAGCTCAGAGATATATTAACACAACCATGCTGCAAGCCTGCGGACAGGCCTAGAAGCACTTCCTAAAACGTAAGGTAGTATTCTGCACTATACTGACCATAATGAGGTAAGTAATCAGCACTGTAGGCCTACTATACTGTGAAAAGTCCTTAGAAGCCGGATGAGTCAACCCAAACTCTACACACTTTGTAAAATGCTTTATAATACATTGTTATAACTATGTAATCGCTTGACATAAAGAGAGGACGCAACAAAGAAAAAACATAACACACACAAAGAGAACCTTAACAAAACGGAGCTTTATTATAAAACCCAAAGGTTAGGACTGTCAATTCCCCAAGCAACTACCTTTCTGCCTTTCTTAGCTGGAGGTGGTAAAATCTGAAGTTATGTAATGGCTCCTCTATCTACCCTCTCTCCCGTGATGGACAGTAAAGCTATTTATAGCCCAGAGGAAGAGACACGCAGAAAAAGAGACACACAGGGGGGGGAAAAACACTGTGATACGAACCAGATTGAGTTCCGCAATAAGTAATTTTCAACAGCTTGTAAATGAGCTAAACATTAAGTATTTCTGCTAGAGCCGTGGAAAACGGGACTTCATGAACACGTGACTGTGACTCACGCCCCTCCCTTGTTCTTCAAAAGTGTATAATAACCTGGAGAGCCGCACTTTCTGCCCAGGCAAATGTGCTGCCAAAGATAGTAGAGCAACTGCATCGCCATCACTGCTTTTATTCGGTTAACTCAACTTGGGGAATGACAACACGTGTGTTAGGTTATTAAGTTAACTTTACTATAAATTACAGGAAGTGTATCGAGCGGAAGTTTTGCTGGCGCCAAGCATTCAATATTGCGTGCCTGCTACAACTGAAGACATTTTCAGCACCAGATCGTTGGTAAGTCAATTTCTCAGCATCTTGTCGTATTTTTAGCCTACGCATAGCTGTCTGTTTTTAATTAGCGTCACCGTTTCATGTTTACGTTTATTTTAAAGTTCAGTGGATTTACTTTAGGATGACAAAAGCGGGGACGATTATAAGACATTTTAACAGTGGTCCCCGGTTTATGACAGTAGGCTACATAATGTCCTTTGGTAGGCTACATAGCAGGTCGTATGTTGTCTATGAAAGCTCCTTTGTTTTCATTACGTTGTTAAAAGTTGTTTCTTTGTATATGCCATTCACTTTTGAGCTGACACCTCACTACTGCAGTATATCATTTTGAGTTTACATCAGTCACTATTGCAGTCTGTCATGGTAGATAGCCCATGTCTAAAATAGACAATGTGACAGGTGTGGGTCCCAAGAGGCGCTTTGTAGCCTTGGCCCTACAGCACCTGTAGACACACGTGTGAATCAGAAGTCTGCAGGATACAACGCCGGTCTCTATTCCATGACCATGAATAAGCCTTTGCACCATGTAGTAGCCTATAGCACATTAAACACGGGGAATGCGTAGGCTAATTGATATTCTTGTGTTTGTTGTTTAAGTCCATTGCTTTTTTCGGAATGTGGTCAGTGTTTATGAGCAACACAAAACTGCTGGCTGGACCTTATCGCCTTATTTTAGGCGGCTTGTCGCCTCGGTATTCTTTTGATTCCATGTAGGCAAGTTACATAAGAGTCTGTAACTAGGCACTATAAAATTGAAGTATTTTCAAGAGCATAATTAAATTACATGCTTAATGAACCAGTCGGCTTTATTTTAATTAAGCCGTCCCTGCATGGCCTGGCCGAGCCAGCACCAAGTTCATGTTTCCACA
>NW_027468848.1:7963685-7978685 GCF_046254945.1 Alosa pseudoharengus
CCCCCGCCGAGAACGGCAGGGTGGCCTTCAACATTGGGGGCTCTGACGACGCCGATCTGGACAGTAAAGAGTTTGACACCAAAGACCTGGAAACCAACGGTAAGAATTGAATTCGTACTGTCTCATGGTAAGTCTCGTGACACCAGCTTATTGTTTGCCAGTTTGGCTGGTCATCTGATCACCTGTGACAGAGTTGCCATTAAAGGCTCTGCCTGTCTGTTTGGAAGCACTGTTTGCACATGCACTTCTGTTTGTATATTTCTTTATTGTTTTTCACACGATACGCAGACGTCATATGGCAGGGCACTCTCTTGTCAGACACCATATGACAGGGCGCTCTCATGTCAGACGTCATATGGCAGGGCGCTCTCTTGTCAGACGCCATATGACAGGGCGCTCTCATGTCAGACGCCATATGGCAGGGCACTCTCTTGTCAGATGCCATATGACAGGGCGTTCTCATGTCAGACGTCATATGGCAGGGCGCTCTCTTGTCAGACGCCATATGACAGGGCGCTCTCATGTCCGACGTCATATGGCAGGGCGCTCTCTTGGTTGACGTCATATGGCAGGGTGTTCTCATGTCAGACGTCATATGGCAGGGCGTTCTCATGTCAGACGTCATATGGCAGGGCGTTCTCTTGTCATATGGCAGGGCGTTCTCATGTCAGACGTCATATGGCAGGGCGTTCTCTTGTCAAATGGCAGGGCACTCTATTGTCATATGGCAGGGCGTTCTCATGTCAGACGTCATATGGCAGGGCGTTCTCTTGTCATATGGCAGGGCATTCTCTTGTCATATGGCAGGGCACTTTCTTGGTTGACGTCATATGGCAGGGCGCTCTCTTGTCATATGGCAGGTCACTTTCTTGGTTGACGTCATATGGCAGGGCGCTCTCATGATTTCTCTCTCCCGCAGCTCTGAACGGTCACAACGGCGGCCCCATGCCGGTCCCCGAGCTGACCACCGGTCAGCACCACACAGTTCACAAGGACTCGGGCCTCTACAAGGACCTGCTGCACAAGCTGCACATCGCCAAGGTGGGTGACTGCATGTGGGAGACCACCGACAAACCCATCCGCCGTAACAACAGCTACACCTCCTACACCATGGCCATCTACGGCATCCACGGAGGCTCAAAAGACGCCGACGGCCGCTCAGACGACGGCAGCAGCAGCGGGAGACGCGTCCGCATGGACAGCTACAACAGCTACTGCACGGCGGTGGCGGACGGAGGGGCAGAGGGAGACGCAGAGGGGGAGGGGCCTGTGGCGGTGGAGGTGTTGGACGAGGCTAGCAGGGAGGGCCCGCTGGAGGAGGAGGAAGTGGACGAGCTGGAGCTGGATCGGCCAGAGGTGTTCCACCTCTTCCAGTTCCTGCAGATCCTCACCGCCTGCTTTGGCTCTTTCGCCCATGGAGGAAATGATGTCAGGTAAACAGGAAGTTGTGTCATCATGTCAGGAAGTGACATAAAGGAAACAGATACCGATGTAAGAATGAAGAAATATTAGTGAGGAGGAAATGACTGTGACATAGACTGCAGAGTTTCCGCTAGAAAAAATGGTGCCGGTCAAAGTGACCGGCAGAGGTTTCGTTTTCCGGACATTTTGATGATATGCCGGTCAAATATCCTATTATTGCTTCTTAATTAGTCAAGTTGAGGAAAACAGGAGACAGGCTATATAGCTTATAGAATGACATAATCAGACTGAAAAGAATGCAACATGTTCATTAGCCTAACTTACGTAAACATGCCTAACAAGATCTAGCCAGTATTTATGTTTTCATGGAACGCAAGAGTCCGCTTCGTTCATTTTTTAAAAAAAGGCTACGTTGTTTGTTGCTGCCCACGTTATCTCCAGTGGTTCAACTGTTTAACTTGCAGAGATGCGCACACACAAGAATGAGCGCTCACACCACTACCCCCTAGGCTATGCCTCTTTATTTGATAACAATACATTAAGAAATGTTTCCTATTCTGGGAAATGTTTAGTTTCTTTTTCTTTCGGTCCGCGGTTCAATGATACCGTTTAATTGTGCCGGAAATGATCCAGACCAGCAATCTCCTCGTCAAGGAGGCCCTAACCCTGCAGATCATAGATAGAGAAAGCATAGGCCTACTGTATGCTTTGGGTACAGAACACAGTTGCATGTCCAGTGTACACGGAGAATGACTTGGAGCGGCCACAACCAGCTGCAACTCCACTTCCAACGTCATGATTCCGACAGATACGCCCGACACTTCTGCTTTTTATCTGGTGGTGGTGGTGGAGTTGACCGGACATCTGAGGCTTCAGACGTTACCAATTTATCATCATCCATCGCGTCTGGCCTCTGAAAAAACTTTTAAGGCTAGTCTGCCTGGGCCTGGCCATGTTTGAACCGCCTCACTAATTTGTTCGTTGTTTAACATGGACGTTTTAAGCGTGCGCTTCCTATTTGAAATGCAGCATAGGCTATGCGTGTTGTTTAATACCTTTCAAACGGTAGAGCCTGTGCATTTAAAAACATAGTCAGAGGACGTATTGCTTTAATATAGCTTAAATTTTAAGTCTTATTCTCAAATTCATATTGCGTTAGGGGGACGGGATTATTAGCCAATTTCAATCGGACAATTTGACCGGAGAGATTTAATTTTGTCGGACATTTCATTTTTTTTTCGCCCAATGTCCGGTAATTACCGGACAACGGAAACCCTGATAGACTGTGAGGAAATTATGTCGGATTGTCTGGAAATGTTACCAGTCAGGAGGAAATTAATTAAGTTAATGTGTCTTAAGTATGGGCAGCCGTGAGAGTTAATGTGTCTTGAAAGTCTGGCTAATGGGAGACATCTGGGGTGCTCAAATAATAATAATAATAATAATAATAATAATAATAATAATAAGTTTATTTTATATAGCACCTTTCTCAAACCCAAGGTCGCTTTACATAGTAAGAGACAGCTACAGTTACAGTTACAGTTTTGTCCTGTAAACCAGGTAAATGAGAACAAACACAAACACATACCGTACATACACACTTACAGACACATGAACACATACCGTACATACACACTTACAGACACATGAACACATACCGTACATAAACACTTACAGACGTACACACACACACATGAACACATACCGCACATACACACTTACAGGCGTACACACACACATGAACACATACCGCACATACAGTACACACTTACAGGCGTACACACACACAGGCACACACATGTAGGGATAGAGATCAAGGGGTGTGCTGTTCTGTGTGTGTCTGCAGTGAGTGTATGGTTGAGGGTCTGTAAAGGATATGCTGTTGTGTGTGTGTGTGTCCTGCAGTAATGCGATCGGCCCCCTGGTGGCGCTGTGGCTGGTGTATGACAGCGGCTCGGTGGTGTCCAAAGCGCCCACTCCCATCTGGCTGCTCCTCTATGGAGGAGTGGGCATCTGCGTCGGACTCTGGGTCTGGGGCCGCAGAGTCATCCAGACTATGGGCAAAGACCTCACCCCCATCACCCCCTCCAGGCAAGTACACACACACACACAGACACACACACAGACACACACTCATGCACACATACACACATGCACACATACACACAACAAACACGCACACACACACACACACACACACATACACACAACACACACGTATACGCATACACACACTCATGCACACATACACACACACACCTGCACACATACACACAACAAACACATATACGCATACACACAACACATACATACACGCACACATACACATATTTGGTGAATGGAGGTGGAAATTCCTTTCTTTGGTTAATGTCCGCGATTCACATTAACTGTAGGCTATCACCGCCATTGTAAAAGTTTTTTCAACTTTTGTGCCGTCGCCACATTTGAGTGCTACGTTTTGCCTGCATGGATGCGCGATTGAGTGTGCATCTAAATGTAACATGCAAGATGCAACAGCCATTTCTAAGAGGCTTATAAACCGGCTCATTTCTGACATTAGGCCTACTACTAGCATATGAATGCATTATTTATGTTGTAAGACATGTGAAAGAAATGAATGACACAGGCACACACAAATTCAAATGAAAGGACACTACGTTTCACTTTCGCTATCATTGCGAGAAAATAGGCTACAATATGGAAAATGCTTCAAAGTTACCTTCGAGTCTGATCAGCTTCAAAAATGAATGGGGTTTCCTTAGACAGTGCTACACCTTTCCAACAAGTTTTGTGAGAATTGTACCGGTATCTTTTGCGATATTGTTGACAGCCTGCACCGCAGTAGGGTGCAGGAAGCTTTTGATAGCGCACGCCTCAAACGATAAACGCAAAACCTCCTGGACAAACCACTCACAGTGTACTCTCTGAAACCATGAATAGGTCACTAATTTGTGTGTTATTTACGTTTGATTGCATTTCAGATGGCGGGACTTGTTGGTTTCCTGTAGTAGCCTATAGCGTTTTTTTCTTTATTTTTTTGTATGTCCGAATATTGGGGGGGACATTTTGGTCACATCTGAATATTGGGGGGGACACGTCCCCCCCAAAGTCTATGGTGAATACGGCCCTGCACAACACACACGTATACGCATACACACAACACACACGTATACGCATACACACAACACACACGTATACGCATGCACACATACACATACACACAACACACACACACACACACACACACACATACACACAACACACACGTATACGCATACACACAACACACACGTATACGCATGCACACATACACATACACACAACACACACGTATACGCATACACACAACACACACGTATACGCATACACACAACACACACGTAGACGCATGCACACATACACATACACACAACACACACACACACACACACACACACATACACACAACACACACGTAGACGCACACACCCACAGTAGCACTGCTGCTCCTGAGCTCTAATTTTAGAAATCTGTCTCCTCGCCGGTCACGTCCCTCAGTGCTGTTTGTTTATTCAACATCTTTCGGACAGAGTGACCTTTCTCTGACCGCCACGACCCTGTGACCTTCGTCCTCTTTATCAAAGACAGGAGTAAACATTTACATTCATTCATCCAGCCGCTACTAGCCACACTGACTCCAGCGCAGTCCAGTCCGTGTGCTCACATGGGGGTCCGCCACAGCACTGCTCCTCACTGTTAGCACTAGCGCCGTCACATGGGGAAAAGTACATGGACAAAGCAGAGAGAGAGAACCTCAGGTGCTGACTGAGGAACAGAGCCAGTTCGGAACCAGATCAGAGCCAGATTAGAGCCAGATAAGAGCCAGATTAGAGCCAGAACAGTCCACCAGAGTGAGTCGCTCTCTGAGCTTCCTCTGGAGTACATGCGCGTGCTGTGAACTTTGACCTTTGGTTTCCTCCACAGCGGCTTCAGCATCGAGCTTTCCTCAGCCATGACCGTCGTCGTAGCGTCCAACATCGGACTTCCTGTCAGCACCACCCACTGCAAGGTGAGGTCAGAGGTCATGCACATCCCATGATTCAGGGTGATTCAGGCTCCTGATGGGGTCTGGTCAGCTATGTCATTAAGATTTCCTGGACTCCACACAAGACAGTGATATACTGGGCTACCATCAGTGACTGTATCTGAATTATTTGAATAATTTTGAATCTGTTTGCCATTGAATGTACTATTGACATTGTATTCGCATGAACTGAAAAAAAACATATGTAGGTAAATCAGTAGAGTGAGAGACTGGGCTCATATGATCTGAAGGAAGATGGCATTTATGTACGCTGGCTTTACTGGAGTCATTTTCAACTTCATTGTAATTCATTTTAAGGGATATAATTTCTTGTTCTGTGTGTGTGTGTGTGTGTGTGTGTGTGTGTGTGTGCATTTCTTAGGTGGGCTCCGTCGTAGCAGTTGGCTGGTTGCGTTCTCGTAAGGCTGTCGACTGGCGTCTGTTCCGGAACATCTTCATCGCCTGGTTTGTGACGGTGCCCATATCTGGACTCATCAGTGCAGCTATAATGGCACTGTTCACTTACGTCATCATCTGAGGCTCCCATAATGCAACAGCACCAGTATACAGTACACCTGCCTATGGACCTGCTCACCCACGTCATCATCTGAAGCACCCATAATGCAACAGCACCCACACAGAGATGCCTATGGACCTGCTCATCCAAGTCATCATCTGAAGCACCCATAATGCAACAGCACCCACACAGAGATGCCTATGGACCTGCTCACCCACGTCATCATCGGAAGTTCCCGCCAGAGGTGGAACTCTGCACCTAAACAGTGCTGCTATCATGGCTCTGCAACAGAAACCAAATGGTGCGGCCATCTTGACTGTTCCTCTAAATCTCCAATGATGCTTCAGGACCAAACCCACAGCTCTATGATGCTGCATTCACACATAGTCATTCCTTGGCCCTTATTGGTCCAATATCAGTGTACGTGTTTCACATAGTCATTCCTTGGCCCTCATTGGTCCAATAGTGTAAATGTTTCACATAGTCATTCTCTGGCCCTCATTGGTCCAATATCAGTGTACATGTTTCACATAGTCATTCCTTGGCCCTCATTGGTTCATTATCAGTGTACGTGTTTCACATAGTCATTCCTTGGCCCTCATTGGTCCATTATCAGTGTATGTGTTTCACATAGTCCTTCTCTGGCCCTCATTGGTCCATTATCAGTGTAGGTGTTTCTATGTTTCAAACATAGGTGTCCTGTCCATCTGCATACGTTTGGTATCTGCACTGTAAATAGACAAGTAGGTATATAGGCAGACACCATATGAGTCTCTCTTTGTTAAAGGGATATTCCACCATTTGGGGAAATACACCTCCCCTTGAGTTAAACAATTGAGTTAGAATTTAATCAGATTAGACCGTTAGCATCTCTGCTATAAGCTAACGGTCTAATGTGATTCAATGAGCTGGAGCTAAAAGTGTTACTGTCAGACTCGGAGAACGGCTGGATGAACTGGGGAAACGTAAAACACAATTATTTAACTCAAGGGGAGGTGGAAAATGAGTGTATTTCCCCAAATGGGGAAATATCCCTTTAAAGACACAACTTCTGGATCTTTGTACATAACTTACACAGCCTGCCTGTCATAGAAATTAAATGGAGAGAATTTGGAACTCACCAAACTTGATCTTCAGTTTATGATTTTATTTTACTATATTTGTTTAAAAATACTGAAATTGATCAGGGTTTTCTCTATATTTATGTTCATAATGAATGAAATATGGTCATTTGAATGATTTTCCATCTGTCTGTTGATGATGTACTGTATGCATGAACTAAAATAAATCTAATTTGTAATTATTTCATGTCTTCTTGCATGGTTAACAAAACAGATGAACATTTTCAATCAGTCTTTGATCTGTATAAATATATATTCATGACAAAGTGAACTACCATGACTGCCAGTTTAAATACATTTACATTATATTTACATTTATTAATCTATTACATTTAGATAGATAGATAGATAGATAGATAGATAGATGGATAGATATACTTTATTGATCCCCAGGGGAAATTCAAGACAATTACTCATGTTTTAATCCAAAGCAACTTAAAAAGCTGCAATGTAACCTTAGATAACAAAACTGCAATCAATAATACTGCAACCAATGCTATGACCAGAGGATGAGTGCAGAGGTTTTACTAGTCAAAGTAGACAGTGGTAGAAAGAGGTAGTGCAGGGAAGAAAGGGAAGTGCCAGGTAGGTGTATTGGGTTGTTAGGAGAGTAGGTACAGTAATAATACTCAAGATCTTTGAAGATAGAGAAGGATGCCCCTGCTTGGGTAACACTAGAGCATTGTCATTAAGAAGGACGTTTGAATGTGTTTAGAGAGGCCATCTTTGTCGGTTCTGCAGACAACACCATATTATAAAACTGAGCATCTGTCTCCACCTACAGGCACAATTGAGAAAGGACATCCATGGTAACAAACAACCACACAGGCAGAGATGGGCAGTATCTTTGATAAATACATTCAAAAATACGTATTTTATTTTATCATTTGTATTGTATTGGGTTGAAGGAAATAGATTCATATTTTGTATCAAAAGATAGATAGATAGATAGATAGATACTTTATTGATCCCCAGGGGAAATTCAAGGTC
This sequence comes from Alosa pseudoharengus, assembly GCF_046254945.1. NCBI lineage: Eukaryota > Metazoa > Chordata > Actinopteri > Clupeiformes > Clupeidae > Alosa > Alosa pseudoharengus. The sequence goes on from NW_027468848.1 coordinate 7,971,799, forward strand.
TCAGTAGCATACAGACATCACACACACATTCACATATGAGGCAAAATATGTTATTGGTGTGTATTTTTGTAGTTTACAAATATTTTTGGTAAAACCAATACTTTTGATTATGTGATGACATCATAAAGGTGCAAAAACACTGAATGTAGCCTCTGACTGGTGCTGATTCAGTAATTTGCCCAGACTTGTGATGTCCTCCAAAGCTAATGATGACACAAGGAACCTTTCTGAGAAAGGTTGGGCAATGAGTACATGAGTACTGTTGTTCTGGCATGTCCCTGATATTGGGCAACTTAGTTTTTTCTTGAGAACTTTAATCATCAACATCAACACATGGAACCGGTTATGTGGTTACCTGGCAACATTGCTTAAAAAAATTCCCCATATATCACCTAAAGCAACACAATGAAAAGGTATGTATTTATGTATGCCCATTGGCATCAATAACACCAATTATTGCTTAGACAGTCTACCCAGTTGGTAAAAAACTAAACAATTAAAAGGGTCATGATCACTTGATCAACAGCGTTACACAGTGCAATATCAAGCATTCTGGGCATGCATTGACAATGTCAGAGACTTCATATGTCAGCATGAGTTTGAAGTTATTTTCTGTGATAGAACTGCATTTGGTTGCTTTAAGACCACATTCTTTGGCTCTCAATAGGTTCAGTGGTTGTACCATTTGACAAGTTCAGTTGTGACTGACTTTTTCAGTCCATCTCTGACAGTATTTAGGTTAGGAGATGTAACAGATAGGTCAGCATCAGTATCAGCGCTGATCTGTTGACTGTTTACAGATGTATGGCATGTCTCGTAAGCAGAGGAAAGCTGTTGCTCTCAAACACTGCACTATCTATAATCAACTGAGTCAGTGTACTGATGAAGGAATAGATTAAATAGACAGGTAGGCCTATAGGGAGGGAAAGTAATCTCATCGCCATCTAGTGGTTGCGTTCCTAGAGTTTAGCGGAGGGGATGGGATTTTTTTTTAGAAAAAATATATCTCGGTGCACATTGGGATCTTAATTTAATGCCTTCCATATGTTAGGCACTGGGGTTACCTCTATTGCTTCAAGTGGTCATACCTTATTTTTAGGATCAGTTGAATTGTTTTGAGTTTTTGTCGTAACATAGGGAGGGAAAGTGAAAACCAGCGCCCCAAGTGGTTGCGTTCCTATCGAAGAGCAGCTCCAATGTTAAGTCCCATAGACCTATTTAAAAAAGAATACTGTGAAGCCAAATCAGCGATCTTATCCACCAAAAATATTTTTCAGTGTCTATACAGTAATAATCTTCTAACTGTGAAAATGTCAGACCCTATTTTGCCTTATTTAAAAAAATCGAAATTGCTCCTTTTGTTTCATAAATGAACTACAAAAAAGCCACGTGACTTTACCCTTCGACATTACCAGAGCCCATCTACGGAGAGCCTTGCCACTCCGTATTAAGTCCCATTGTACCGAATTTTGGTTGCAGTTCCACTAGATTTCCACTGGGGGCGATCGCCATGAGTGCAGAATGAATGGGAGTCAATGGAGCTAGACGGCTAAATTTGCCTCTTTCACCTGATTGTCGTTGACAAATCTCAGATTTGATTGTAGTTTGTATAACTTCAACATGGGTTATAGGTCAAAAGTTGAATGAACGAGTACTTATGTCCTTTTGATTTCTTACAGGTTGGGTCGTTGTTGCCCATAACACGCTAGCATTGTGCTAATGAATGACGTCATTGACACGTTTGAAAGGCTTTTTAGAACAATTAAGTGACTTTAAAAAATATAATACTCCACCAAGTGTATTTTCTTTGCCTCCCCTTTCGAAAACAATATTCAAATTACTTGGAAAAAAATTATATCCAGAGAAAAGTGGATTTTGAGGGGTACAGCTCCATAGACCTCCATGCATTCTGCACTCGTGGACGAGCGCCCTCATGTGGAACCACAGAAGGAACTGCAACCAGTTCAGAAACCGGAAGTTTTCCGAGAGTGGCAGTTCTCCCCTTATTAGACATTCTCTGACATTACTCAAGGTAGCATGGTTTGTTTATTAGCCTGGTTAGCATTGCCACTTAACACTTACTGCCAGCTCTTCATGTGAGTAGAAGCACAACACCAGTTATCCAGACATAAAGGTTATCACCACGCGGTTTACATCACCTTCCGTTATTACAAAAATATGTAAGCCAGTTAAGCAAATTGCCGTATTGATCAATTAGAGATTAAGCGCCCAAACCTGTGACATCACATGCAACTGTAGTTTGTTATCACCATGTTATGACACAAAACAATTCAACTGATCCTAAAAATAAGGTATGACCACTTGAAGCAATAGAGGTGACCCCAGTGCCTAACATATGGAAGGCATTAAATTAAGATCCCAATGTGCACTGAGATATATTTTTTCAAAAAAAAAATCCCATCCCCTCCGCTAAACTCTAGGAACGCAACCACTAGATGGCGATGAGATTACTTTCCCTCCCTATGGTGATAACAAACTACAGTTGCATGTGATGTCACAGGTTTGGGCGCTTAATCTCTAACTGATCAATACGGCAATTTGCTTAACTGGCTTACATATTTTTGTAATAACGGAAGGTGATGTAAACCGCGTGGTGATAACCTTTATGTCTGGATAACTGGTGTTGTGATTCTACTCACATGAAGAGCTGGCAGTAAGTGTTAAGTGGCAATGCTAACCAGGCTAATAAACAAACCATGCTACCGTGAGTAACGTCGAAGGGTAAAGTCACGTGGCTTTTTTGTAGTTCGTTTATGAAACAAAAGGAGCAATTTCGATTTTTTTAAATAAGGCAAAATAGGGTCTGACATTTTCACAGTTAGAAGATTATTACTGTATAGACACTGACAAATATTTTTGGTGGATAAGATCGCTGATTTGGCTTCACAGTATTTTTTTAAAAATAGGTCTATGGGACTTAACATTGGAGCTGCTCTTCGATAGGAACGCAACCACTTGGGGCGCTGGTTTTCACTTTCCCTCCCAGTGATTTCATCCTCCCTTTAAAGAGTATTTTTAGTTTTTTTTTATTATACAAAAATGCAATATTTGATTTTGATACATGGTGTGGCATGCTGTATTTTGTAGCTTATTTTTACAGACTTAAAATTAGGGTATTTGATATTTTGTTTTAAAATACATTTTGATGTATTTTTGCCCATCCCACTCAGGCATCCAGTAACACATGCAAAATCAATGCAGAGGATGCCAGGCATTCTCCATGACAGTCACCTGTGCATGTCCTCTTCACTCAACTCAAGGGGATCCAGCTCTGCGCCAAACAAAGACCCAGCAGACCACTGATTGCGTTTTCTGCTCATCTTATTAAAAGACCCTTGAATAACTTATACCAGACCAATGCGGTCTGGGTCCCTAACCGGGTCCCAGGCTACAAGGACTCCTCCGAAAATAAGCTGTCCCTGCCCTTTCCTCTAAAGCCAGAGTTAGCTGACCAGTTCAGTATATCCAGTGGCTGCCCCAGATATTTTCAGGTCCTGACCACCTCCACAGCCCAACAATCCCCTCATTGGAGACTGGTAGCAGAGTTGGACTGTGCCTCTGGAAGTCCACCACCATGTATTTTTGGTCTTGGAAGTGTTCAGTTGCTGATGATGCCTGCACCACTCCCTTCTTGTTCACCCCTAATAAACTCCACAATTGCAGTACCATAGGGAATTAACTAGAGGAAACGTCAAGAATGTGACATTTTTGGGGAAACCACTCAAGAAGATCAAATGTTATTTTTGAGGAATTCATTGTTCATTTGCAGTGACTAAAACGCATAATACGCTATGCGGTAGGCCACCCATAGGTGGCCCATAGGTGGCGTGACAGGATTGAGATGTTGTTCCATGTTGACCCTTCATCCGGAAGCGGAAGCTTGCCAATGTGTTCCATTCGTTAGCGCAGACGAGCGTGTTTGAAACGTTTAGAAGAAGGTATATGAGAAGTTACCTTTTGCCGTTGTATAGTGGAAAATCTACATTTGTGTTGATTTTCTCCTCTCCTAAACGGTAGAGGAGGAATAATAGGTCTGTCCGTAACTGTAGTGGACCACTTTAAATAATTCCCTACGTAACCAAAGGTTAGCTTTATTCATTTGCAGCCGTGTTGATCACGGAACCAACACAGCGAAGTTATGGCGGATGTTACTGCCCGTAGCTTGCAGTACGAGTACAAAGCGGTAAGTTTCTTGCTCCCAAATTCAAGCATGTAAAATTATGCGTGTTATGCATTGTGTAGATATTTTCGGAAGATCTCTTTTGTGGTCTGTAAATGAACGACCAGCAAGTTGATTGTTGTTAGCACTTGGCCAACTTGGTTACGCACCGCTAATGTTAGCCTTGCGCAGTCAGTAGCGTTAGCTAGCTAACTAAAATAGCTTGCTTGTACAATTTAATTCTCTCTAAATGCTTCTTTGCATTGTATTATTGTTTCCAGAGATAACCCATTAACACATCAAGAAATACATGAAACATGCACGCGCAATTACAATTGATCTGCTATGCTCTAAATACTGCCTCGGGGCCTTATAATATAGTTGTGTGTGTGTGTGGGATAAATGAACAGAAACAGTAAGCATTCAGTACATTAAGCTTACGTATTGGATCGCCAAGAGCACACATAGGAGTTCTCCACCTAAAACGTTTGCAGCGTGCCTGCTTCCATGAGACTCTTTAGAGACTAGCGTCCAAGAATGTTTCAAGGAATGTAAAGTATACATGTAAAGCTTAATTTTCCGTCTGCAGAACTCTAATTTGGTCTTGCAAGCGGACCGTTCGCTTATCGACCGCACACGTCGCGATGAGCCCACCGGAGAGGTTCTGTCGCTCGTGGGGAAACTGGAGGGGACCAAGATGGGGGACAAGGCCCAGAGAACCAAACCATCGATGCTGGAGGAGAGACGAGCAAAGTGAGTCGCAACACCTCATCTGCATCTAGGAATGGGTTGATTCTGCTTCTGCAGATGTTGTTTGTGATAGTTTGTTGTTTTGATTCTGCATTGTCAACATCATCTTTTGTGACTACAAACAGTATTATCCAAATAACTTGCATCCCTGCGTTGACTGGTTCTGTTGAGAAGGTCCATATTGACAGGTCGTCAGGGTCTACTCATGTTAGTGCTGTTGCAAATGTTATTGTTTTGAGTTAGAATCCTGTGATGGCTACTTATTCAAACAGCCTATATCACCGGTCAGACAGATGTGACTGCTTTTGACCAGTTCTTGTAAACGTGGCGTAGTCCAGCCCTGACACTGAGTGTGTGTTTGTGTTGGTGTACAGGCGGAGGAAGCGAGATGAGGATCGTCATGACATCAACAAGATGAAGGGCTTCACACTGCTGTCGGAAGGCATCGACGACATGGTGGGCATCGTCTACAAACCCAAGACAAAGGAGACCAGGGAGACGTACGAGATCCTGCTCAGCTTCATCCAGGCTGCGCTCGGAGACCAGGTACACACACACACACACACAGGCTTGATAATGTTTTAACGAGTAGTGGTTGGTTTGTAGCTGCAGGCTCCATAATATTGTATAATATATCTATAATATTTTTGTTGTGCATGTTCTGGAAAAACAGAAAACCATTGCAGAGAAAAAGGGTAGTGGTAGTGTTGATACATTAGATTAGTGGACACATGCATGGACTGTTATCCTGTGCGTGTGTGAGCTCCTACTCTCTGAGAAGTGGGTATCTTTGTGAGAGATGATCAGCGTCACTCAACCCCCCCCCCACCCCTGCAGCCGCGTGACATCCTGTGCGGTGCGGCCGACGAGGTCCTGGCCGTGCTGAAGAGCGATAAGATGCGGGACAAGGAGCGGCGGCGGGAGGTGGAGCAGCTGCTGGGCGTCACCGACGACACGCGCTACCACGTGCTGGTCAACCTGGGCAAGAAGATCTCCGACTACGGCGGCGACAAAGAGCTCCAGAACATGGGTGAGAACACTGAGGCAGTGCAGAGGAGCTTTTTTTTTTTTAAATTGCCCCAATTGCCCCAATTGCCCCATTACTGACCTACTGTAGAGGAGGCAATGCACACCGGCTGGGGCAACAGTTGGGGAGGGCTTTTTCATATTTGCCCCAATTGCCCCATTACTGACCTACTGTAGAGGAGGCAGTGCACACTGGCTGGGGGGGGGTGTAATAGTAGAGTTTTTTTTAAAAAAAATTTGCCCCATGACTGACCTGTGAACTGTTCTTGCTCGTAGATGATAATATTGATGAGACGTACGGAGTCAACGTGCAGTTTGAGTCCGATGAAGAGGTAAGTTTGCCCCAAGGTTGCTCTCTGTGTTCACTGTGTGCGTGCGTGCGTGCTATTTGTTTGTGTTCATGTTGATGTGTGTATGTTTGTGTATTTGCTTGCATCCATGTGTTAATGTCTGTGTGTGTGTGTGTGTGTGTGTGTGTGTGTTAATGTGTGTGTGTGTGTGTGTGTAGGAGGGTGATGAGGATCAGTACGGCGAGGTGAGGGATGAAGGCTCCGATGAAGACAGCGAGGGAGAGGAGGCCGGCGTGGGCTGCGCACTCTCTGCTAATGTAAGGATGCACCACACCGCACACGCACCACACGCGCACCACACCTGAGCACCACACCTGAGCACCACACCCACATACCGCACACACGCACCGCACACACCACACACGCGCTACACGCATGCACCACACACGCACCACACCCACATACCGCACACACGCACCGCACACACCACACACGCGCTACACGCATGCACCACACGCACACCGCACACGCACCACACGCGCACACGCGCACACGCGCACCACACCTGAGCACCACACCCACATACCGCACACACGCACCGCACACACGCACCACACACGCACACCACACATACTACACCG
>NW_027468848.1:7986185-7988685 GCF_046254945.1 Alosa pseudoharengus
CCACGCTGTACGGCATCTCCCATGACGACCGCAGCAGTGACCCGTTGCTGGAGCGACGACGCATGGACCTGATCCACACGGCGGCCAGCGTGCTGGAGAAGAACAACCTCGTCAAGTACGACAAGAGGAGCGGCGCCTTCCAGGTGAGTGGACCGTTACGCACTCCTGTTAGCCTTTTAATGACGACCTCATCAGCTGTTACATTCTCATTGGTTGTTACTCACGCCTGTTAGTCTTTTAATAACAACCTCATCAGCTGTGGGACTTTCTCATTGGTCGTTACGCACAGCTTGTTAGCCTTTCAGCGACCTCGTCAGCTGTGGGACATTTTCATTGGTCGTTACGCACGGCCATTAGCCTGTTAAGAAACGCCTCATCAGCTGTTGGCCATTCTTATTGGTCGTTGTGGGGGCACGTTGGTTTGTTGAGACATGGTCCAGTAAAGACGCTTCTTTTGCTCCTTTCTTTTACATTCTCACTGTCACCTGTTAGACTTTTCAGTAAAACATAACATAAGCTTTGAAGACTTAAAAACTGCTTGATTTTTATATATCTAATATTATAAATGGTGTGTGTTGCTGTATATATAATATTCTAAACGGTGTGTGTTGCTATATATATATATATATATATATATATATATATATATATATAATATAAACGGAGTGTGTTGCTATATATATAATATTATAAACGGTGTGTGTTGCTATAATATTCTAAATGGTGTGTGTTACTATAATATTCTAAATGGTGTGTGTTGCTATATATATAATATTCTAAATGGTGTGTGTTGCTATAATATTCTAAACGGTGTGTGTTGCTATAATATTCTAAACGGTGTGTGTTGCTATAATATTCTAAACGGTGTGTGTTGCTATAATATTCTAAACGGTGTGTGTTGCTATAATATTCTAAACGGTGTGTGTTGCTATAATATTCTAAACGGTGTGTGTTGCTATAATATTCTAAACGGTGTGTGTTGCTATAATATTCTAAACGGTGTGTGTTGCTATAATATTCTAAACGGTGTGTGTTGCTATAATATTCTAAACGGTGTGTGTTGCTATAATATTCTAAATGGTGTGTGTTGCTATAATATTCTAAATGGTGTGTTTTGCTATAATATTCTAAACGGTGTGTGTTGCAGGTGACTGACTTGGGCCGCATCGCCAGTCACTTCTACATCACCCACGACTCCATCATGACCTACAACCAGCTGCTGAAGCCCACCCTGAGCGAGATCGAGCTCTTCCGCGTCTTCTCCCTCTCCTCCGAGTTCAGGAACATCACCGTCAGAGAGGTAACACACACACACACACACGATTGCTCTTGGTGGGTGTAGGTGCTGGCAGCTATAATGGTCATCCAATATCGCTTTGGTTAAAAATGCGTCAGCCTTTGTGTGTGTGTGTGTGTGTGTGTGTGTGTGTGTGTGTGTGTGTGCGCTCTGGTGCGGATGTATGTCTTGGTTAGTGTATGTCTGTTGGCAGCTCTAATGGTCGTGTGTGTTTTCAGGAAGAGAAGCTGGAGCTGCAGAAGCTGCTGGAGAGAGTGCCCATCCCCGTGAAGGAGAGTATAGAGGAGCCCAGCGCTAAGGTAGGCCCATGGGAGACCTCTCCTGCACAGGAGGAAAAGGAGACGTGTGTGTGTATATATTAGGGCTGTCAATCGATTAAAACATTTAATCGAATTAATTACATAGTCTGTGATTAATTAATCTAAATTAATCGCATATATAATTTTTTCTGTGAAAGTATTTTAAATATTTAAATTCAAATGAGTCATTGAATAATCAGCATTAGTGACATTAAAGTTCAAAAACTCTTTTATTATTATTTTCACTGTTCAAAGAATCGCCATAATAATCTATGATAAGACCTAATATTCTGAGGAAATGAATTTAAAAGTGCTTCGGGAAGAAGTTTTTTTTTCACATACAAGGCATTTCAGGCCACAGATATAGAGGACACAATAGGGGACACTTAGGGGACACAATGAAAATAAATTAACACTCCCCTCAATGTCAACACTATTTTTTTGCCTTGATGTGTGACTTTAGAGTTAACGAACTCTGGTGATATGCAAATTCCTTGCTGCAGACATTGCAGAGGACTTTATTTTAATCACCACTTTATTTTTATCAACACCATCAAGCCGTTTTTTTAAAAGTAAATGTTCCAATCAATGATCTAGGCAGCACATTTTCTTCTCTCTTCTTCATTTTACAGTCTAATGGTTACTGACTAGAACGGCTCAGGGTCAAAGGTCATACAGAATCGATTAATCTGCGTTATTTTTTTTAATCAGCTATTTTTTCTCAAATTAATTAATCGAAATTAATCAGTTATTTTGACAGCCGTAGTGTATATATATATATGTCAGTGAGTGTTTCCTGTCATGACCGTGTGTGTGTGTGTGTGTGTGTGTGCAGATCAACGTGTTGCTGCAGGCCTACATCTCTCAGCTGAAGCTGGAAGGCTTTGCCCTCATGGCTGACATG